>NW_017308040.1:89557-95157 GCF_000935625.1 Nanorana parkeri
CTATGGTCCTGAGAGACATTGCATCCAATACAGTGTATAGGATGCTGAGGGACATTTTACCACTGTAGCGGGAGCACGGCTGAAGGGACCGGTCTCGCAGCCAGCCGGGATCGCTGTTCGAGAGAGTACAACTGTTATTCTAGCTCCCTAGGCAAAATGAGCAATGCGGGGGGAGCCCCATCACAAAAGTTAAGATTTGATTTGCCCGGAGCTCTGCTTTAAAGTTTACTGAATGGATTGTTGTAAACTACAACGGCACCGGTTCCTAAATGTGCAGTACACATTACGGTGCAAACAAGCCCATCACATCACCATTTCATACCAAGAGCCCCAGAATGTTTACAGACTGTTTCCCGAATACCAGGAGACATCCCACAATGCAATACATGCGACTACGTAAGCAATTAGCAGCTTTCGGGCTACCCTCAGTCAAGGAGTTTTGGATCTTGAACAAGTCCGGGGGTCATGGGTGTATTTTTACAGTAAGCCCGACGATGGCCTGTACTTTTATTACACCTTTTATTGCGCAATCATTAAAGTTAGCGAAAGACATGAGATGGTGTGGAGGGTAACGTACCCACAATGTCAGGGATGGCCTGGAAAGAACCATACATATTGGGGGCAGACCGCTTAGACATCATCTCAGACCTTCTACAATTATATGTTCACCATATAGAACAATCTCATACACAGAAGACAGACAAAGTCAGCCAGGCTAATCCCCGACAGGCGGACGGAAAAGTTAAGATCTCATGAAACTTTCTCACACTAACACAAGAAAAGAATTTAGAAAACCGGAACATCGTTCCATGTCAGCAGACACGCCTTGTGACCAGACAGCAGAGTTACTGATTAATCAGAAGGTGGCAGACGAGCCGATTCCCTGCAGCAACCCCCATTGACCGGCACTGCGGTGGAAAGTCCCTGGGATGATGGAGAACACTCAGTCACTGCCGGAGGCAAGGACAGCGCCGTGGACTCTGCACCCCCATTATTTCCTATGGCCAGTCCATACTTCTGACAGCTCCCCAACATGCAGTCCACCAAAAAGATGAGGGGAAGTATTCAACTAAACTGAAAATGTGGGGAGCCCCAAAATGACTGACTAAGATCAGATAATCTCATTCACAGCTATATCTTTGTTAGGCCTCATTAACACGAGAAAAAGCCGGCACGTACAGCTCCATGCTGCGTGCACGGCCGTATCGGGCAGCTCTCGGGAAGGCAGGTGCTGTGTGTGATTAATACGCAGCCCCCGTCCTCTATGGGAGTATGTGGCCGTACGCCGCCCTACGCTCACCCCAAGTGCAGGTCCGTACGGGTGCGGGTGTCCTGGCTCGGACGCAGACAGGATCCATCCTTTCAGCATACGAGTACGGACACCTGCAGGGCGGGTGAGTTTAGGGCGGCGTACGGCCGTGTAGTCCCATAGAGGACGGAGGCTGCGTACTAATCACACGCAGCACCTGTGCACGCAACGCGGAGTTGTAGTGCCGGCTTTTTCTCATGTGAATGAGGCCTTAAAGTGTAACTCTATATCCTCCTGGATGTATGACGTGTTCTGTGACTAGTCCCACTTCTGTACATCATCATCCAGGAAGATCTCGTTCCTCTAACATACAGTATCCCAATAAACACTGACAACATATCATTTACATACCAGAGGAAATACAAAGTGACTCTGCGCACACAGAATATTCACATACATGATGTTGCTATACAATGGATTAGGACATTTCAGTCATATACGTGTTTTCTGAGGCCGGGTTCTTAGTATTGAAGCGAAGGCCCCCCAGATAGCGCTCCGTTTTTAAAATGTTTTTATATTTGGGGATTGTTTGTTTATAAAGTTTTATTTCCTGGGATACTATATGTAAATCAGAGGAACTCCATCTTCCTGGACGAGAGAGATAGTAAAGAAGTGGAAACTGTCATAATTCGCTTTAACGAGGATGATTCCAGCTCTAGGCATTATGTAAAAAGGTAAACCACACTAAAGTTGAAGAAGTCCTTTAAGACAGAAGATACTTTTAAGTCCAAACCACGCCAAACTTTAATTTTGGTCAAGTATATAATCTCAGAACAAACATTAAATCTATTACAGCTTTCCAGTGCTTAGATGTGGTGGCTGCATTCGTTTTCCTTCCTAGTCATTTTCACCGGGTGAATCTGCCAGTATGGCAACATTCACAGTGGCAGAAATCCCAGGTGTCTTCAGATGCAACCTCTGTACCCACTGGAGTAAATGACAGGGTAACAGCGGGCGCATCTGTAAACGGCATTGCACATGGTATTACAGGTAGTATGGGATAGATGACTGTCGCTGGACGCATCTATCCAGCACTACTGGTGCTGACAAATGTCACTGCCATTTACTGTAATGGGGACAGCGGTCATATCTGAACATGGACAGGTGGGATCCCTGCCACAGGTATTCGTAGGTTCTTGCAGCAGGAATTCTAGAACGCAGTACGAGCCCTCGTGTGAATGGGGCCGCTTGTTTCCTGTCCTCAGATGAGAACGCTCACTTAGGGCCCATATATATATTTTTGTAGTGTGTTGACCTATGTTGCTTGTTTATGTGCATTGCAATAAGGGAACTGGGTGAAAATAATGGGTAACCAACACACCTATAATGTCCTGAAAATCAAACTGGTTACAAAATGTATACCGCAAAGCACTATGGTACATTGACATGTTTTCTGGCACACTGCAACACGTGTGTAGCCTTAGAACATTGGTGTCATTCAAAATAAATGGCAATGCATATAATGAACCCTCACTGTACTACAACCATGGAGGAGCAGAGTTGCCACCCTAGGACAGGAAGTGTGTTATGCAGGAGTGTGCGAATCCTGTCACCTGATGCCCAAATCATGAAGTTCAGTGCACTGGGCATGTGGTATTTCTCTACATTTAGCACCGCAGTGGGCAACCAGGGCTATATGTAGAGAGCGGAGCCACCGCTTGATTTGTACAGGTGTACTTGAAGCAGCCTGCTTGTTCCTCTCTGCCAACCCCCCACCCACCATGGTTTTCAGGGTCCCCCCTCTTCTGGGGGACACGGGACCAGGGCAAATTACTTCAGGATGGAGAGCGGGGAGCAAACCGGAGAACGTCTATTCTCTAATCTGCTCCTTGTGATCGGTGTATTCACAGCACTTCCTGTCCCATCTATCACAAGCCGGCTGCACACGAGATCCAGCACAATGCCGTGCTCCATCTTCTGGAGGCAGGGGATACCAAAGTGAGATAAGGCTAAGTGGAAAATAAAAATTAAATCCAACCCTGCAGCCCCGCCATCGACATGCGAACGCAGGAAATAGTGTTAGCAATTACAAGGGGTGCGGTGGTGCAGGCACACTTACACAAGAAATATTTCTTATTTATTTAGGTGACAGAAGACAATCTACATTTACTTCATCTCTGCAAACAAACTTCCCCATGATTTTCTCTTTATGATGTTGCAAGAATAGAAAAACACTTCCCGATCTACCAGAAAGCTAGCCAGCTTCCTGTAGTGACAGCAGCATCCCCCCTGCTGAACACCACCTCATGTTATGAAGAGGAGGAAAGGGTGGTGGTCCTATAGTCCAGCAAAGGCAAAGTTTAGAACACTACATGGGATTTGCTTCCATCACATCATCTCACGAAAGGGCATTTAGTATTTTCTTAAAGTCGTCCTGAGTAGCCTCTAGACACACACAAAAACACACACATATACATATACATACATATATACACACGCACACACACACACACGTAGTAAAGAAGCGTTAATGTAATCTGCTTTTACAATAGGGTTGTCAAGCAATTAATGAAAGCAGTGAATGAAGAGGATGTAAAATTAAGCTTGTCAAGCTCATGTGTTCCACCTCACAAAGCTCAGGCATTAATACATACGTGTGTGCGTGGCTGTCGATGACATTTAATACAGCACACGATGTATGTGCTATGCCAGGGCTCAAAATTTCAAGTCCTGAGCTACTAGCCAGGCCTTAAGAGTTACTCGCCACCAGTTGCCCCACCTAACCCCAACCCTGCCTCGGCCTTAACTCCGCCCACTATGCGATACAAACATACCTGACCCTCAGCATGACAAATGCGAAAAAGCCAAATATGTTAATTGCAGTGCAGATGTCAGGTGTGTTTTTGATCTGTTAACGCGTGTTAAAGGAGAACTATGGGGAGAGCGAAATGTACTCTTCCCAATACAGAGCTGGCGAGGGACACTGAAGCTGTCACACGTCGGCTCTATAGATCGAGAACAGTGTAGCCCGCAGCGACCCCCTCCAGCACCTTCAGTTACCTCCACTGAGGGATTCCCTCTCTATTGTTCCAGCACTCATTGGATGAACAGACAGGAGAGGGGGCGGGCATAGCTGGCTCTAGAGGGGCGGATCCCGACAATATTGAAGGGTTTATCGCGGCTGCAGAGCGGCTCTGCGCTGTCAACATATAGTGGCCGATAGCTCACTATAAGCAGAGTTTTGGGTCACAGGAGATCCAGAACATAGTCCAGGTTTAGCCATAGTTATCTTTCAGGAGAACCTTGTAGTATTAATGTACTAAAAGACTAATTTATGAAACAGGATAGTTATCTCTGACTCATCCAGCAGACCCCCCCCATCATTGTGAGAGGAAAACAACCCACAAAAGGGCGAGCTGAGGATCTATAGCCTAAGGCCCCATTCACACTGAGCGATTTATCACGCGGTAATTCCCGCGATATCGCTCTCCATTGCAATGGGGCTCTGTCTGTCGCTGTCGCAGGTCGTGCGTCGCTACAGCAGGACCCTTTTTGGAGCGGATTTTGCCGCGATTCTAGCTTGCTCAATATCGTGCAAAATGCAAATCGCGCGACAAACGCGTGATTTGCGAATCGCTCAATGTGAATGGGGCCTAAGGGGAGAAAATACATCCAAAAATAGAGGGGGCCATGTATACGATCAAATGATAATGTTGCACTTTATGACATTGTATTTAATTTTCGTAATACCTTTTTAATGTATAAAAGATTAAAAAAACGAAAAGCCGTTCTAAACCAGTGAAACTGTCTAGAAATAACACAGAAAATGGGTTGGGAAGTCGGCCAAAGTAGATTTATAAACAGGCAAAAACTGCTGACAAGAAGTAGAAATGACCAAAGTAAAAGGTTTTCTGTGATCGCGAGCGAGCGTTTATCATGCTGCATCTGTTATTGAGCAATGCTCCAGACACGAGGAAATGAGAAAACCAAAAACATGAGCTCACTAGTATGACAAGTGGAATTTATACACTAAATGACTAAAAACAGAGCCAGACATCGGGTGAGCACACAAAACAGTCCATTCACACCCCCAACCCTTCAGATTAGCAGAATGCATGGTCATGTACTACTAGAAGACGAATATCTCCACCGGACAGCTAAAAATATCACATGTGTAAGCCAACTCCCTGCTAGTAAAGTGATAAGGATTTACACCACAACATAGACCTAAACAGGAAGAAACCACGACCAAACTCCACAGCCAACAACCTACAACAATTATGTGTAATGTGCGTGTGGTACGGCGATTCCTATTACTGGCTCACATTATACCAGAACCTCACCATACCAG
>NW_017308040.1:95230-97475 GCF_000935625.1 Nanorana parkeri
AGAAAAAAAAAAAAAAAAAAAAAGTCTGAAAACTGCTAAAATTTACAGCAACTCCAGGACAGAAAAATCGGGAAAAACTTCCCAAAACGGATAACATTTAAATTGCAATGCGATTCCTAAACCAATTCCCAGGTAACACCGCAACCGAAGTGCAGCAACTCAAAGAGGAGACGTGTATTAGGAATGCACCATAACGTTTGTTTTTTGGTAACGAGTATCGATATCAGTACTTCCTCTAGCATGGAGGTGGCTTCCCGGCTAATAAGGAAGACAGGCAGTGGGTAATGACTCGCCGCCCGTCTTCCTGATTGGCTGTGAAGCCGGCTCCATGTTCCCTCGCGGCACTGAAGTTCTGGTATCGGAGCATTTGAGCGAGTACTTGCCCAAATATTCTGTATCACACCAATACCGATACTAGTATCTGTGCATCCCTAAAATGAACAGTAGGCTGCAAGTCAACGTAAATGTCTCCAATGATGATCAGTAAAAAAAGAATTAAGAATGAAATAAACAGATCACACTAAAGGTGCCCACACACCCCGCAATTGTACGATAATCCCGCAATCATACGATAATCACAAGGTGTGTGCAAGGCGTGCGACTGTTTCTACTGTACGGTCCCACGACTTTTATGAACATGTTTGAAAACCCGCCGAGAATCGTACGATTGTGGGCGGGTATGTGGAGCCAGGTCGCCAATGTTACTGTAAAAGTACAACTGGCGCCTAACTTTTGATCTCTAGTTGTCTATGGAGCGGGCGCCTAAAATATTCCTGCTGGCTTCTGGATTCATTAAAAGTTAAATTATATTTTAGCCACCTCAGTATTCATGGTTACTCTTTGTTTAGACTACATGAAGCTGGAGCAATGAATGTCGGTATTTGTATCTTCGTTAGCGGAGGTCGAGGAAAGTACAGGTATGCAGTAACATTTTAGCCCTAATAAAAAGGGGTCTAAGCCCCCTCAGGGATGTCTTCAACATATTCTGAGTAAACAGCAGCTTTTCAATACAAACGTATCTTGGCAGAAGATCCAACCCCTCCAGACTCAATATAAGCCAAAATTTTGAGTTGCATTTTAAGCATGACAATTATCCAACCAACCCAGCCAGGGGACCCAGAGGCCAGCCAGCCAGGGGACCCAGTGGCCAGCCAGCCAGCCAGGGGACCCAGTGGCCAGCCAGGGGACCCAGAGAGGGACCCAGAGGCCAGCCAGCCAGGGGACCCAGAGGCCAGCCAGCCAGGGGACCCAGAGGCCAGCCAGCCAGGGGACCCAGAGGCCAGCCAGCCAGGGGACCCAGAGGCCAGCCAGCCAGGGGACCCAGAGGCCAGCCAGCCAGGGGACCCAGAGGCCAGCCAGCCAGGGGACCCAGAGGCCAGCCAGCCAGGGGACCCAGAGGCCAGCCAGCCAGGGGACCCAGAGGCCAGCCAGCCAGGGGACCCAGAGGCCAGCCAGCCAGGGGACCCAGAGGCCAGCCAGCCAGGGGACCCAGAGGCCAGCCAGCCAGGGGACCCAGAGGCCAGCCAGCCAGGGGACCCAGAGGCCAGCCAGCCAGGGGACCCAGAGGCCAGCCAGCCAGGTGACCCAGACAGCTATATCCCCACCTCTTCCTGAGATAGGCAGTGGCACAGGAGGATCATGGAAGGAGGTGCACTGCCAGGAGGTATATCTGCTATGTAAGCAGCATCTCATTTCTGCTCAGCCGCCTCTGCTCCAGTTTACAAGCCACTGGTTTTAAATATAGAATGAATGTACATCTTTCTGTAGTTGTAGGCAAGTAGAGTGATCTTGTGATTGTGGGGGACTCCAAGAATGGAAGTTAGAGAAGAAAGTGGATGGAGAGTACTAAACAATCGAATAACACTACTGAGACCAAAGTCTGGGGACACCAATAATATAGAAAAACAACACAAAGTATGGTTAGATGTTACGCCTATTAAATGTATGTAGCCAGGGGCGTATTTATCGCGAGGCAAACTAGGCGTTTGCCCAGGGCGGCACCCTACGTCGGGGCGGCTGCCCCGCTGGTGCCGCCGTACGCAAACGCCTAGCGCCGCGGTTCAGAGATGATGAAAGAACCGGAGCCCTTCTCAGCGCACAGGAACGCGCCCGGCGACTTGCGGGGACGCGACCGACGGCTTACGAGCACCCGGACGGCGACTTGCGGGGACGCGGCCGGTGGCTTACTAACACCTGGACGTCGGCTTGCGGCGGTGTCCAGTGTCGATAAGTTTTTTTTAAGTCC
>NW_017308040.1:97688-100364 GCF_000935625.1 Nanorana parkeri
CTGATGAGGTCCGAGTAACGTCAGTCCGGCGGGGGGGGGCGTATGGTCGGCTTGTCAGGGGGCTGTCTTGCCTGGGGCAGCACAAAGTGTAAATAAGCCGCTGTATGTAGCAATGCTTCCAAATGTCATCAGTGTGTTTATTCAGTTTATGAGAAGAGAATGTACACCGTCATGATTTCGGTCTATGGGATAAGCAGGCCAGAATGCTGAGCGGGTCCCCTCACGTACAGCAAACAATCATTTTCTAAGACTTGCAATCACCTGTATAATGTGTGATTACAGCTTGTGAAGCAGCAACAAGGAGACGCCGAGAACTTCCTGCAGTGCCAGTTACACACGCAGAAAGCCTCTGAATGCCATGTCTTCTGCCAGCACCTTGGTGTACCCTATGGAAGACATACATTGTCCAATGTTTACCCCCTCATTGTATTGGGGAAAATCTGTCTGGCTACGATGTATATACCAAATAACAATTCAGTACAGTAATTGGGGGCGGCTTCAAGCTACACGACTTCCACATGTGTTCCAGGCACCCCCTACCCACTCCTCTGCTGGCACAACATTGCCCTAATAAAAGTAAATGGTGTCATCGTCTCCCCAGGGGATAACACAATACTAATGTATCCAGTCATAGGAATACTCCGTGTAATGGTTTATAAGGCTGACAGGCTATAGAAATCATCAAGATGCAAAATTCCAGCCAAAACGAAAAACCGTGCAGACTAAACCACAAAACCACCACTGTGCTCAGATATCATGGAGGATCAGCCGTACAGAGGTTCAGGTAAAAACTCCACCTGGTTCTTCTTTCCATATGTACTATCCCCACAAACAATGGTAAATATAGTTGACAATGCAACAAAGCAGGCACCACCACCAATGATCTGCCCATCGCCCTCTGACACTAAGGCTGGGTTCACACCTAGGCGTATCGAATATGCGCGTTCCGTGACGCGCGTTTTTACCGCTACTTGGCAGTATCCCAATGGAAACGCGCGACAAAAACTCCCCAAAGAAGCTCCTGTACTTCTTTGGGCGTAGGGCGTTTTGTAGCGCGTTCATACGGCCTGTGAACCATACCCATAGAAAATAATGGGATTTTGGTGTTTGAGCGTTCGAACGTGCTACAAAAACGCCCAGGTGTGAACCAGGCCTTAAGATCTAGTGACAACTTATATGTACAAAGCACCAAAACCTGCTGCAAATTATATAACCCTGATCACTTTTTTGCCACATGGGCCCTCATGTCCCTGCAGGGGAAAGGAAACCATTCCAAAAGGCAGAAATAAAAGAAAGATGACACGTGCGATTATTCTGATTTATGCGATGCAGTAATGTGTCACTCCAATGTGAATAACGCAGGACATTGCTATATCTCATAAAAGGCGGCCCGACCATTCAACACTGTACACGGCAACACGTCCGCAAGGCGACACAAGGAGAATAAAAGCGTCATGTCCGTTTGTGGCACATTGGCGGCGGTTTCAGAATTTGGGTTCACCCGAACAGTGGCTGCGCCCCAGTGATAGTCAGCGTGGGGCAGCGCCTTGGTATTCATAACGGCCACGAATGCCATGGCTGCCCTAATAGCCAGTGATGGAGATTCTCTATTCACACCGGGGAAGCAATGAGGGAAAAGCGAGCCGTGTATGGCGGCCTCAACACTGACCTGTGCACGCTCCTCGCATATCTTCATTGTGGGGATTAGCGGGAGCCGCACGGCCTCTTCATGAAGGTCTCCCAGACATACGAAGTCACCATACTGAGCTTGTACAGGGCCAGAGGACTTCCTCATGAAGAGGCCACGCGGCTCCAAACAAGCCTGACCACGATTCTCTATTACATCGCACTATTTACACAGCGCGTCACATACTGCGCATTCATATCAGTCCCCGCCCTCAGGGAGTTTACAATCCAAGGTCCCGATCTCACATACATACACTAATTAACCTTCCAGCATACGTCTTTGGCGTGTAGGAGGAAACCGGAGGACCCGGAGGCAACCCACATAGCACAGGGAGAACATGCAAACTCCATGCAGATAGTGTTCTGACCGGGATTTGAACCAGGGACCCCGAAGTGCTGCATGAAATGTTAACCATAAGCCACTGTGCTGCCTTCTACTAAGAGGCGTGTGGACAGGCAAGCTTAGTAGGATTTTGGGGCTCTACCAAATGTACATTTCTCCTTTACAGTGTTCAACTATTGTCACTGCTGTACATCAATGCGTTTATCAGTTTGCATTTTGTTGCACATGCTCATTCATGTTAAACACATGTGCCACACTGCGAGTTCATCCCGAGAACTGAAGGTAACCCAGAGACCGGCAGATTCCGCCGACAGCTACCCCAGAGACCGGCAGATTCCGCCGACAGCTACCCCAGAGACCGGCAGATTCCGCCGACAGCTACACCAGAGACCGGCAGATTCCGCCGACAGCTACACCAGAGACCGGCAGATGCACCAGACAGCTACCCCAGATTCAGCCGACAGCTAGCCCAGACACCGGCAGATTCAGCCGACAGCCAGCCCAGATACCGGCAGATTCCGCCGACAGCTACCCCAGATACCGGCAGATTCAGCCGACAGCTACCCCAGATACCGGCAGATGCACCAGACAGCTACCCCAGATTCAGCCGACAGCTAGCCCAGATACCGGCAGATTCAGCCGACAGC
>NW_017308040.1:101871-104419 GCF_000935625.1 Nanorana parkeri
CCAGAGACCGGCAGATGCACCAGACAGCTACCCCAGATTCAGCCGACAGCTAGCCCAGACACCGGCAGATTCAGCCGACAGCCAGCCCAGACACCGGCAGATTCCGCCGACAGCCAGCCCAGATACCGGCAGATTCCGCCGACAGCTACCCCAGATACCGGCAGATTCAGCCGACAGCTACCCCAGATACCGGCAGATTCAGCCGACAGCTAGCCCAGATACCGGCAGATTCAGCCGATAGCTAGCCCAGATACCGGCAGATTCCGCCGACAGCTACACCAGATACCGGCAGATTCCGCCGACAGCTACACCAGATACCGGCAGATTCCGCCGACAGCTACACCAGATACCGGCAGATTCCGCCGACAGCTACACCAGATACCGGCAGATTCCGCCGACAGCTACACCAGATACCGGCAGATTCCGCCGACAGCTACACCAGATACCGGCAGATTCCGCCGACAGCTACACCAGATACCGGCAGATTCCGCCGACAGCTACACCAGATACCGGCAGATTCCGCCGACAGCTACACCAGATACCGGCAGATTCCGCCGACAGCTACACCAGATACCGGCAGATTCCGCCGACAGCTACACCAGATACCGGCAGATTCCGCCGACAGCTACACCAGATACCGGCAGATTCCGCCGACAGCTACACCAGATACCGGCAGATTCCGCCGACAGCTACACCAGATAGCGGCAGATTCCTCCGACAGCTACACCAGATAGCGGCAGATTCCGCCGACAGCTACAGCACATAAAAGTTGTAAGGGCTGACAATAGTGATCGAGGAGGAAGCAATGCCTGAAATTCTAACATGGACCTGCTTTTTACAAGGACTCCCCTCCCCCGCAGACACACATTATGGGCCCCTTCACACTATACTGCGCTGTGGTAACATGTAGGGCAATGCACACCGTGTTATCACGGCCTATTCATTTTTTGTAAAGTCACATGACCTTGCTGACCAATGAGAAGATCTCTTGAGCCGGGGATCAGGTTTCAGTAGAAGTAGGGCTGCAGCTAACAATTATTTTCATAATCGATTAGTTGCCTGATTTGTTTTTTTTCAACTAATCGATTGGAAAAAAAAAAATATCCCTCTATTTGCCAACTATTCTCATCATCGATTAGTTGTTGCAGCCCTAAGTAGTAGCACTATCCATAGGTCAGCGTGGCCAGGTGACCAATGAGTAAATCAACATTTGTGAGTGTATATATTGCAGTGATGGAATGTTTGGTGAACGGCCGGCAGGAACCTGAAACATGCGAGTGGTGGGGTTCTGTCTGAAAGTTTGTTTTTCACAAGTTGTGAGAAAGTGAACTCACCCGTTAAATGGCCCAACACAGCAAAAATCCCCCCAGCAGTGCAACACACCCGACATAGTGCAATACAGTGCAGGCGTGTTGTGTGTGCATTGGGGAGACATGCAAAATGAACGGCAATGTACCCCAAGCTGTGCTCTGTGGTAAGGCGTGCAACAACAAAGCACACTACATGGAGAAAATGTAATACTGAAATAACACATCACTTCCACCATCCGGCCCCACCGCCGACCCCTCCCAGGGACCTCCGGCCCCACCGCCGACCCCTCCCAGGGACCTCCGGCCCCACCGCCGACCCCTCCCAGGGACCTCCGGCCCCACCGCCGACCCCTCCCAGGGACCTCCGGCCCCACCGCCGACCCCTCCCAGGGACCTCCGGCCCCACCGCCGACCCCTCCCAGGGACCTCCGGCCCCACCGCCGACCCCTCACAGGGACCTCCGGCCCCACCGCCGACGTGAAGCCCCTCCCAGAGTGAAGCACAGTGCTGGAGTACAATCGAGAGATTTGGGATCCTCAGCTTTCCCAGGGGGGCCCCCCATGACATTTCCCTCACTGAGGCAAAAGCACCTGGGATGCCAGGGACTAACGCAAGTATCACCACAGAATGTTGGGGTTGGCAGGCTTGTAAAGCACGAGACATCACATTTCTCATTTGAAGTGTTTTCAGTTTTGGGTAGAGATGTGAGCTGGTAATAACCGTCAGGGCCCCTGTGAGCAAAGCACCCAATGTTTAGGACTGTTGTCACCACGTCTAAAAGTGGTGGGAATTACCCAAATTTCCAGACACCACTTCTGGTGAGAAGATTTTCCCCAATTTGTAGAGATTTCCTCCGACTTCCTGCTACATTCACAGCACAGGAAGTGAAATCTCACCAATGGATCACCAACGACAAATAAAACTTGTAGGGGTTCTAGCCCTTCCCAACCCCAGCATAAAAGGGAGAACTTTCGGCTTTAGATATAAAGATGAACTCTGGGAATTTTAAACAAAATACCACCCCCCCCCCCCATTTCCATTCACATACAGCTTTTGCCGCACGGTTTTCCACGTGGAAGACCGCGCGGCAAAAAAATGCTAAAATCTTACATCTACAAGGATTCCGCGCGCTTCTGGCTATTGAAGCCTTGGATGCTCCAGCCGACCGTCAGACACTGACATCTAATATAAAATCAGAGCCCATCGTGCTGCACGGTATGGGGGATGAAGAGGGGGCA
>NW_017308040.1:104456-119514 GCF_000935625.1 Nanorana parkeri
AGACCGGACCTTATGCGTGCGTCACTGGGCAGCGGATCCGCCAATCACCTCTGAATTGGTGCCGACACTGTCCTTCCTCCTGGAGGGTGACTACGTCTGTTTCCCATGGACTCTGTGTGTGTTGTAGAGTAGTCACCGCTCCAAGCTCCCCCCACGGGATGGACAACAATCTCAATACAAATGAGTAAACGAAACATGAGATTGTAGTCCATCCATTTTTATAATCTGTACAGTTCAAAATAGGGCTGCAACAACTAATCGACATAATCGATTATTGAAAAAGTTGTCAACTTTTTCAATAATCGATTAATCGGCTTCCGATCAGTTGGCCCTGTTCACGGCTCCACACACGAAATTGTTTCGTCAGCTAACAATTCAACTAGATGCATTAAATGTGTGAAACAATTTTCTACGACGACTTTCACGTGAGGGTTCAAATCATATCCGCCCCCGAGGAGCATGTGATCAGAATACCAATGCAACTATGGGCAGCGAAAGTGAACGGACGTGTGTTTACATCCCATTATGTCTGAGTCAATTCCAAAAAAATAACAAAAACATCAGGAGTTTTGCATACGTGTGTTTTGTTGGCTCATCGGAGGTTACCGGACACATGTATACATCCGGCTGCCCGTAGACCTAATGCGGGTCCGTTCAGTTTGAGATGGAGGTAAAAAAAAAAACAGAACAGGCACGCATGTTTCAAGAACTGTAGAACCAGCACACAATGATCTTCCATAGAATATCAAAACTTTATTCCACATTGCAGCTATACAAAAAGCTGCTGACGCGTTTCTGCCTTACACGGCCTTAGTCACAGCTAGGACTAAGGCCAAGGCGGAAACACGTTAGCGGTTGTTTTTTAGTTTTGTACAGATACTGGTGGAATAGAGTTTGGTTTTCTTTGGAAGATCATGTGCCGGTTCTGCAGTTTTTGATAATGACTACCACTCCGGAAGAGGGTCATTTGTTCCCCCGAATGTGGATTACAAAGATGCATGACAGGGGTGAGCAGTGCTCTGTGTTTCTGGTCTGTGGAGGTTTCAAAAGTGGAATCCATTCTGGTCAGCAGGGGACACGTACAAGGATCTGCTGCTGATCAGAGCGGACGGGCACCATGTGTCCCCTAATTGTAAACAACATATTCCCGGCCATCTGAGGCCGTGCCCTTCCTCTGCAGCCCATTACAAGTCTCCTCCTGCCCGATTACCATTCAAGTTGTCCAACCCTGCAGTATGAAGCGCCCGGTGTTCACACCTGTGGGCTGCACTTACCCCGGTGCTCGGCTCGGCTCCTCTTCCACTCTCTCTCGTTCGGGACTCTCAGCCGACGACGTTGCCGACGACTCCTCGTCGCTCTCCCCGCCGGAACTGCTCTCCGTGGCGTCAGAGTCGAACCCCCCCTGGGCCGCCCGCAGCCGGGCTGTAGAGCTGCACGCCCGTCTGTCCCGTTGCCACCCCGGGGGCGCCGGTAATCCGGCCGCTCCGCGTTCGGACAACAACTCCACCAGTCCGGACAGCTGCTGCCGGACGTGCCGCTCCACCTGCTTTGCCTGGATCACCTGGAGCCTCCGGCACAGCCGGCGAGCCCGTGTCCCCAGTTCCTGCTGCCGGCTGGACATCTGAGCTGCCCGTAGCGCGCACAAGACTTTAGGCCCTGCCGCGGTGTCCTGAGAATCCATGGATGCAGAATCCTGGAGGGCTGAGGGCCCCGGTGCCGAGTCCTGGGGGGCGCGGGAACCAGCTACACATCTCTGAGAAGCAACAGGTTCAATAGGCAGGGGTCCCGATGCACAATTCGGAGGCTGCTCCAATATACCTTTCGTCCTCCCCGTGGACTCCGGTACCAAGTCTTGCCCGGCAAGGCGGCCCTTTGTAATGCCCAGTGGGGTGGCGTGTGTGGCAGGCCCCGGTGCGATGTCCGGTCGCCTCTCTCGGGGCCCCAGACCATCTTTCCGCCTCTCCTGTGCAGCGGCGGGCCCCAATGCAGACACAGAGGAGCAGGAAGCAGAGTCCAGACGTGAAGCGGTCTCGGGAACAGGACGTGTTGTGGGCCCTGGTGCAGAGTTCAGGGCAGCAGAGGGTCCCAGGGCCCCCTCCAGCTGTTCTCTGGGCCCCAGCACACGCAGAAGTCTCCTCCTGCCCTCCCCCAATGCTCTCCGCCCGGATGCAAATTCCACTCTCTGCCCAAGTCCTGCTGCACCCTCCGGTCTGTTTCCGGGCCCCAATGCACCCTCTATTTCTTGCCCGGGCCCCGGTGCACCTTCTACTTTATTTCCGAATCCCGGGGCCCCCCCTGGTCTCTTCCCGGGCCCCAGTGCACTGTCCGCCCTCTTTGCAGGCCCAGGTACACCCTCAGCTCTCCAACCAGGCCCATCCTCTAGTCTCCGCCCAGGCCCCGGTGCTCCCACTCACTTCCTCCTCCCCCCGCCTCCTCCTCTGCAGGGGCGGCCATTGCGCGCTCACCCCGCCCGCCGCCATCTTGTGCCGTGCCTGTCACCGCGCGCTCCGGCACCTACCACCGCCAGGGGGGAGCAGAGCGCGTGCGTGCCCCCTCCTCTTTTTTCCGCGCTAGATTCGCCGCTGATGTCACCCTGACGTACGCCGGTAACCCGCGCTTGTTTCTCCCCCCCTCAATCACGTCTGTCCGCCTCAGGAGCCGACCGACCTCCCCCTCAGTCGTCAAATGGTACGGTCCGCCCTGTGAGAGGCGACGTTCAGCTTCCCAATTGCGCAGCTGGCTAATCTCCCCTTCCCGCCTCCTCTCTCCTGACAGAAAAC
Source organism: Nanorana parkeri (assembly GCF_000935625.1). Classification (NCBI taxonomy): domain Eukaryota; kingdom Metazoa; phylum Chordata; class Amphibia; order Anura; family Dicroglossidae; genus Nanorana; species Nanorana parkeri. The sequence continues at coordinate 107,237 of NW_017308040.1, forward strand.
CCCGCCCTGCGATCTGATTGGCCGCGCCGTGAACTCCTTTGTCTCCCTCGCCTTGTTTTCTCCCTACATGTTTCCAAGGTTTGGCGAGGCGTGACGTCACAGGGAGACGACAGCCTCCCGCCTTTCATGTGGATGAGTGACGTTCGTGGTGACCAATGGCACTGAAGGGGCACGTTTCCCGCCTCTTTTCCTCACCCAGTTCTCACAGTCAGTTAGTTACTGTGGTGCCAGCGGCGGCCGCGCTCTCCCTCATGTGGCGGACATGGCAGGCTCTCCTTCGGCCTGGGCTGGTTTTGGGGGAAAGTTGCTGTTTTTTTAATCGATTTTTAAACTGATTTTTTTCATAAACAAACACAAAATATTAAAAATAAAATAATAAAGCATGATATAAAAGTTTAATACATGGCATAAGATTCTCTGAGCACTACGGGCTATCTGAAGACTGTGTACGGGTGTTCCCCTTTAAGCACACTCCATAAAGCCGCAAACTACAGAGAGGGGGGCGGAGTCATGGCTCATTCACTTTCAGCTTGAGCTACTGAGCTCTGTGGCTCCACGTTGAGCAATGGGACGCTAAAGAGGCCCCTGCTGCCGTACTTACCATCGCATCCCCCAGAGCAGCCTGTGTCTTTACGTGTACTCCGATACACATTTATTAAGCAGTGAATGTCACATTCACTGCGGGTGTATGTTATTTGCATATGTTTTAAATTAGTGGTTGAATCACCCGCAGTGAATGTTACATTCACCGCTTTTTAAATATGTCCCAAATGGATCTGAACATGAAGATTTTTTGTCTTGTAGGGAACATAATGCTAATTGTGCCAAAGCCTGACTGGAATTCCTCCTGAAAAATATCAGTGCACTTCCTGTGCCTAGGCACTACTTATATCAGTACAATTCCTGTGCCTAGGTACGCCTTATACAAGTGCATTTCCTGTGGCTGGGCACTCCTAATACAAGTACATGTCATGTGCCTAGGTACTCCTTATATCTGCACTTCCTGTGCCTAAGCACTCATAAGATAAGTACATGTCATGTGCCTAGGTACTCCTTATATCTGCACTTCCTGTGCCTAAGCACTCATAAGATAAGTACATGTCATGTGCCTAGGTACTCCTTATATCTGCACTTCCTGTGCCTAAGCACTCATAAGATAAGTACATGTCATGTGCCTAGGTACTCCTTATATCTGCACTTCCTGTGCCTAAGCACTCATAAGATAAGTACATGTCATGTGCCTAGGTACTCCTTATATCTGCACTTCCTGTGCCTAAGCACTCATAAGATAAGTACATGTCATGTGCCTAGGTACTCCTTATATCTGCACTTCCTGTGCCTAAGCACTCATAAGATAAGTACATGTCATGTGCCTAGGTACTCCTTATATCTGCACTTCCTGTGCCTAAGCACTCATAAGATAAGTACATGTCATGTGCCTAGGTACTCCTTATATCTGCACTTCCTGTGCCTAAGCACTCATAAGATAAGTACATGTCATGTGCCTAGGTACTCCTTATATCTGCACTTCCTGTGCCTAAGCACTCATAAGATAAGTACATGTCATGTGCCTAGGTACTCCTTATATCTGCACTTCCTGTGCCTAAGCACTCATAAGATAAGTACATGTCATGTGCCTAGGTACTCCTTATATCTGCACTTCCTGTGCCTAAGCACTCATAAGATAAGTACATGTCATGTGCCTAGGTACTCCTTATATCTGCACTTCCTGTGCCTAAGCACTCATAAGATAAGTACATGTCATGTGCCTAGGTACTCCTTATATCTGCACTTCCTGTGCCTAAGCACTCATAAGATAAGTACATGTCATGTGCCTAGGTACTCCTTATATCTGCACTTCCTGTGCCTAAGCACTCATAAGATAAGTACATGTCATGTGCCTAGGTACTCCTTATATCTGCACTTCCTGTGCCTAAGCACTCATAAGATAAGTACATGTCATGTGCCTAGGTACTCCTTATATCTGCACTTCCTGTGCCTAAGCACTCATAAGATAAGTACATGTCATGTGCCTAGGTACTCCTTATATCTGCACTTCCTGTGCCTAAGCACTCATAAGATAAGTACATGTCATGTGCCTAGGTACTCCTTATATCTGCACTTCCTGTGCCTAAGCACTCATAAGATAAGTACATGTCATGTGCCTAGGTACTCCTTATATCTGCACTTCCTGTGCCTAAGCACTCATAAGATAAGTACATGTCATGTGCCTAGGTACTCCTTATATCTGCACTTCCTGTGCCTAAGCACTCATAAGATAAGTACATGTCATGTGCCTAGGTACTCCTTATATCTGCACTTCCTGTGCCTAAGCACTCATAAGATAAGTACATGTCATGTGCCTAGGTACTCCTTATATCTGCACTTCCTGTGCCTAAGCACTCATAAGATAAGTACATGTCATGTGCCTAGGTACTCCTTATATCTGCACTTCCTGTGCCTAGGCACTCCTTATACCAGTGCACTTCCTGTGCCTAGGCACTCCTTGTACCAGTGCACTTCCTGTGCCTAGACACTTCTCCTATAAGTGCACTACTTATATCAGTACAATTCCTGTGCCTAGGTACTCCTTATATCAGCACTTCCTGTGCCTAGGCACGCCTTATACAAGTGCATTTCCTGTGGCTGGGCACTCCTAATACAAGTACATGTCATGTGCCAGGTACTCCTTATTTCAGCCCACTTCCTGTGCCAAGGCACTCCTCACATAAGTGCACTCCCTGTGCCTAGGCACTCCTTATATCAGCACACTTCCTCTGCCTAGGCACTCCTTATACCAGTGCACTTCCTGTGCCTAGGCACTCCTTATACCAGTGCACTTCCTGTGCCTAGACACTTCTCCTATAAGTGCACTACTTATATCAGTACAATTCCTGTGCCTAGGTACTCCTTATATCAGCACTTCCTGTGCCTAGGCACGCCTTATACAAGTGCATTTCCTGTGGCTGGGCACTCCTAATACAAGTACATGTCATGTGCCAGGTACTCCTTATTTCAGCCCACTTCCTGTGCCAAGGCACTCCTCACATAAGTGCACTCCCTGTGCCTAGGCACTCCTTATATCAATACACATTTTGTCCTATGCACTCCTTATATCAGCGTTTCATGTCCTAGGCACTCCTAATATAAGTACATGTCATGTGCCTAGGCACTCCTTATATCAGCACACTTCCTCTGCCTAGGCACTCCTTATACCAGTGCACTTCCTGTGCCTAGGCACTCCTTATACCAGTGCACTTCCTGTGCCTAGGCACGCCTTATACTAGTGCACTTCGTGTGTCTAGTCACTCCTGACATCAGAGCACTTCCTATGCTTAGACACTCCCATTATCAGAGCACTTCCTGTGCCTAGGCACTCCTTATATCAATACACTTTTTGTCCTAGGCACTCCTTATATCAGCACTTCCTGTCCTAGGCACTCCTTATATCAGCACTTCCTGTCCTGGGCACTCCTAATATAAGTACATGTCATGTGCCCAGCAACTCCTTATACCAGTGCACTTCCTGTGCCTATGCACTCCTTATACCGGTGCACTTCCTGTGCCTAGGCACTCCTTATACCAGTGCACTTCCTGTGCTTAGACACTCCTTATACCAGTGCACTTCCTGTGCCTAGGCACTCCTTATATCAGTACAATTCCTGTGCCTAGGTACTCCTTATATCAGCACTTCCTGTGCCTAGGCACCCCTTATACCAGTGCACTTCGTGTGTCTAGTCACTCCTGACATCAGAGCACTTCCTGTGCCTCGGCACTTCAGATTCAAATTCACTTCACGTGCCTAGGCACTCCTGTACCTTGAGCCTCATAGCTGTGTATCCGCAGTGTGAGATCATCTAAGGCACTGCTGGTCTCAGGAGATTTGGTGATGTCACCACAGTGCCGGGTCACTGTTCTCCTCGCTGGAGGGGAAGCGGTACCTGAGGCGCTGCAGCGCAAGGATCTCCCTGCTTCTGCTTCACCCGTCCTGAGGATCTGCGCTTCCAGGAGGGCAGCTCAGGCACGGTGAAGCAAACCACCCGGCGTTTTCCTCTCTTTGGAAGGATTTCCATACACTTCCTGTCGTGGCTATCAGACAGGAAGTGAAGGGGAAATCTCCTAAATGGGACACAGGTGGCACAAAATTAAAGCTGAACGGGTTATAACCCTCCCCCACTCTATCCAAACTAAAATAAAATAAAAAAGTTTTGGCTTCAGTTCCACCTAAAAATAAGTATAAAAGCAAAATTCCACCCAAAACTTCGTCTTTTCTTAATTTGTGGACAGGGTGGGGGGAGGGTTTGGACATCTGCCATGTGTTTATTGCTTCCTCCCTCCCCCTACTGGGAAGGATTTAGCTCAGCTCCTTTCTCCGTGGCAATGTTGTCGTGTGAACAGGAAGTGCCCAAAAAAAAGAACACAGAGGGCAAAAAGGAAGTTCCACATCCCGCGCGAAACTGAAGAAAACAAAAACCGCCTCTGGCCGGAGTCTCGCTTCAGCGGGAGAAAGTTTTTAATTTTTATAAAATGAGGAATTTGAAGAAAAATAAACGAAATAACCCGTTTCAGGCAGCGGGAGGCGAGCGTGAATCGCGCTGAACTTCCTGCTGTTGTGGAACTAAATCCAATCAGGTGGCCCGGCCAGGACATCCCTCCTGATGCCTGTGTCGCTATGGCATCTCAAGCTGCTGGCTGGGCCCGGTGTCGGCAGCGGAGGAGGAGGGGCCAGGGACGTAAGAGGAGACGGGGCCCGGCGACGGAAGAGGAGGAGGGTCCGGCGACGGAAGAGGAGGAGGGGCCCGGCGATGGAAGAGGAGACGGGGCCCGGCGATGGAAGAGGAGACGGGGCCCGGCGATGGAAGAGGAGACGGGGCCCGGCGATGGAAGAGAAGGCGGGGCCCGGCGATGGAAGAGAAGGCGGGGCCCGGCGATGGAAGAGAAGGCGGGGCCCGCCAGCGAACGCGGAGGAGGTGGTGGACAGCAGATCGGGGCTGGCAGGTAAGAGTTGTGCAGGGGTGTGACCAGCCCACCTGAGACCCTGCAGAGCCCACCATAGAGAGTCTATGGTGGGCTCTGCAGTGCCACTCTCAGGTGAGCTGTTTGGGATCTCAGGTGGGCTCTGCAATCATAGGGCCCCATACAATATTTGCTATGGGCCCCTGTGATCTCTAGTTGCGCCCCGGGTTCAATGTCAGTGTGACGTAGATCAGAAATATTAGTTCTGTTTGGAAATGAACAAATGTTCCACAAGGCTCAGTCAGCTGATCTACATAACGGATCCATGAGCAGCCTGGGGGGATCTGGACGCAGCGTGGTGACATCTGGACGCAGCGTGGTGAGATCTGGACGCAGCGTGGTGAGATCTGGACGCAGCGTGGTGAGATCTGGACGCAGCGTGGTGAGATCTGGACGCAGCGTGGTGAGATCTGGACGCAGCGTGGTGACATCTGGACGCAGCCTGGTGACATCTGGACGCAGCCTGGTGACATCTGGACGCAGCCTGGTGACATCTGGACGCAGCCTGGTGGCATCTGGACGCAGCGTGATGAGATCTGGACGCAGCGTGGTGAGATCTGGACGCAGCCTGGTGACAGCAGCCTAGTGAGATCTGGACGCAGCATGGTGGGCTCTGGACGCAGCCTGGTGACATCTGGACGCAGCCTGGTGACAACAGCCTAGTGAGATCTGGACGCAGCGTGGTGGGCTCTGGACGCAGCGTGGTGAGGTCTGGACGCAGCGTGGTGACATCTGGACGCAGCCTGGTGACATCTGGACGCAGCCTGGTGAGATCTGGACGCAGCATGGTGAGATCTGGACGCAGCCTGGTGAGATCTGAACGCAGCGTGGTGGGCTCTGGACGCAGCATGGTGACATCTGGACGCAGCATGGTGAGATCTGGACGCAGCCTGGTTACATCTGGACGCAGCCTTGGTGAGATCTGGACGCAGCGTGGTGAGATCTGGACGCAGCCCTGGTGAGATCTGGACGCAGCACGGTGAGATCTGGACGCAGCATGGTGAGATCTGGACGCAGCCTGGTGAGATCTGGACGCAGCCTTAGTGAGATCTGGACGCAGCGTGGTGAGGTCTGGACGCAGCATGGTGAGATCTGGACGCAGCCTGGTGAGATCTGGACGCAGCGTGGTGAGATCTGGACGCAGCCTTGGTGAGATCTGGACGCAGCCTGGTGGGCTCTGGACTACATATGTCACCAGGCTGCGTCCAGAGCCCACCAGGCTGCGTCCAGATGTCACCAGGCTGTGCCCACATTCTGTGTAGTAGGTAGGGTTACCCCCTGTGTGGTAGGCAGGTAGGGTTACCCCCTTTGTGGTAGGTAGGAGTACCCCCTGTGTGGTAGGTAGGTGTACCCCATGTGTGGTAGGTAGGAGTACCCCCTGTGTAGTAGGTTGGTATGTGTACCCCCTGTGTTGTAGGTTGGTATGTGTACCCCCTGTGTAGTAGGTAGGAGTACCCCCTGTGTGGTAGGTAGGTGTACCCCTGTGTGGGAGGCTGGTAGTTGTACCCCCTGTGTAGTAGGTAGGTATGTGTACCCCCTGTGTAGTAGGTAGGTATGTGTACCCCTGTGTAATGGGTAGGAGTATCCCCTGTGTGGTATGTAGGTGTACCCCTGTGTGGGAGGCAGGTAGGTGTACCCCTGTGTGGGAGGCAGGTAGGTGTACCCCCTGTGTAGTAGGTAGGTATGTGTACCCCCTGTGTAATGGGTAGGAGTATCCCCTGTGTGGTATGTAGGTGTACCCCTGTGTGGGAGGCAGGTAGGTGTACCCCTGTGTGGGAGGCAGGTAGGTGTACCCCCTGTGTAGTAGGTAGGTATGTGTACCCCCTGTGTAATGGGTAGGAGTATCCCCTGTGTGGTAAGTAGGGGAACGCCTCTTTCCACTCAAGTTGCAGTTCTCCTGGCGGCCGCTCCTCTGCGATGGCGCTGTGCTACTTTCAGCCCCTCCAGCCGGCTCCGGCTTCTCTCTGATTTGCAAGCATGGCGGCGCCTAGAACTGTCATGCCGCTTGTTAGCCGCCTGCTGTACCGGGTGTCAGGGCAACATATTCGGGCACTGTGTGCGGGGGGACCGCGGGTGAGCCCGGAGACAGAAGGAGACATGAGGAGAGGTGAGAATCCCCCTCCCCCCGAGATGTCAGTGTCCTCTATACCTCCCCCCGTGTCAGTGTCCTCTATACCTCCCCCCGTGTCAGTGTCCTCTATACCTCCCCCCGTGTCAGACTGCACAACGCCATCAGCAATGCACTGCACGGCACTGACATCAAAGGCGCACTGACCTACACCAACGCCGGCACCAACCAGGACTGCGTAAGGACATCCGCTGCCCAACTCCACCCCAAATGTGGGCGGAGCCTCTGTCAGCCCAGGAGGTCTGTCCCCCGCAGTACCTCTGCTCCACCACAAGATGCCCTCAGTCTTCCGGGGACACACTCTGAGCGCAGGGTGTCATGGATCCCCCCCCTGAGGTCTGTGACGCCCTGATTCATTGTGGTCTGGAGCTCTTCATGCAGCTTTTTAGATTTGTAAAGCTGACTGTGTCCCTGGGGAAGATTTTCCCTCACTTCCTGTCTGGTGAAATCATTGCCCACAGGGCAGGAAGTGCGAGGAAATCTCTACAGGAATGGAAGTGGAAGGCTGGGGAGAGCGGAAGGTCGATGCCGAGCGCCATGCGGCCGCACAAGCGTGTAAAATATTTCAGGTATGGCGAATTACGTTTGGCTCCCCCGTCAGTGAGATTTAACTTCCTGTCCTGGAGATGCAACAGGAAGTGATGGGAAATCCCCTTTTAGACAGTTGTCACCGAACTGGGTGTCCCCATTGGAAGATGTCCCCTCTGTTGCCGGTCCCGTCACGGGTGTCCCCATGGAAGATGTCCCCTCTATTCCCGTCACGGGTGTCCCCATTGTAAGATGTCCCCTCTGTTCCCGTTCCCATCACGGGTGTCCCCATGGAAAATGTCCCCTCTGTTCCCGTCACGGGTGTCCCCATTGGAAGATGTCCCCTCTGTTGCCGTTCCTGTCACGGGTGTCCCCATTGGAAGATGTCCCCTCTATTCCCGTTCCTGTCATGGGTGTCCCCATGGAAGATGTCCCCCCTGTTCCTGTCACGTCAGGGTGTCCCCATTGGAAGATGTCCCCTCTGTTGCCGTTCCTGTCACGGGTGTCCCCATTGGAAGATGTCCCCTCTATTCCCGTTCCTGTCATGGGTGTCCCCATGGAAGATGTTCCCCCCTGTTCCTGTCACGTCACGGGTGTCCCCATTGGAAGGTGTCCCCTCTGTTCCTGTCACGGGTGTCCCCATTGTTAGGTGTCCCCTCTGTTGCTGTTACAACTGTAAAGTTTGGGGTTTCCTGTCACGAGTTCTATATTTTGTGAATTTTGGCGTTTTTAGTATATTTTTTTCAGGTGATATGTATTGTGATGTGATGCTGCATTGTGGCCACTAGATGGCGCCGCCGAGCACAGGAAATGAGTATCGGTTATATCATTGTTATAGGATTGCATAGCTCTGACATATTCCGTAGCGCAGTATTAGAGGTGGACCAGCCTCCGTCCGTAGATGATGTTCTTCAGTGACTGGGCTTGTCTCTTCCGCAGGATCTCGGCTTGTTGGGCTCAGGAAGAAAGTTGCGGCACAAGAAGGTGAAAGCTGCGACCGTTCCAGCCAATGAGGAGGAGGGAGGTGGATGGAGGTAGGTCGCTGCAGCCGGGACGTCCCCCAGGTAGTGCAGTATGGCAGGCGGGGTGTTGTGTGTTAATGGTTCGCTCCGGTTAGTCCCAAACACCTCCTCTCCACCGTCATCCAGGTGGCCACCTCGTCTGGAGCCACGGTAGGCCGCCGCCGCACTCCAATGAGACGTCAGCATGGAGTCACGTCCCGGCAGATATCTCATTTCGCTCTTTTGTCTTCCTCCCAGGACTACGTCCGATACCAGCACCAGGGGGGGCGCATCAAGACGTGTCACCTGACCATGAGCTGGCCGCAGCCGTTCACCTTTGTCGCAGTCACCAGAACAGGAATAGATGGGAAATCCTCCAATGGGGACACTGGTTCTGGTGACCACCGGGGAATTTCCTCTCTCTTCCTGTTGTCACCGTCGGAGCCGTTGTTTCTGGTTTAGGGGCAGATTGTACATAGCGGAGGTTTTCCTTATTACAAGTGCACTAAATGTAACCCCTCGCCCCTCCCCCCGCTTTATTTATTAAAGGACCTCGGCCTCCTGGACCCGAATAACAAGCCGCTGACGCACGCCATGTACCATCGCTCCTCCATACGAGATCTCCGGGAGCAGCAGCGGCAGGCGCGGCGCTTTGATGTTCCGGAGTACTTGCTGGTTAGGATGGAGAATTACTTTCAGCAGGTGAGTGGGAGGGGCCTAGACACCAACTACTGGGGGAAATATCACCATTGTGGGAGGAGCAGAGACACACTACTGGGGGAATCTCACCATTGTGGGAGGAGCAGAGACACAAACTACTGGGGGAATCCTCACCATTGTGGGAGGGGCAGAGACACAAACTACTGGGGGAATCTCACCATTGTGGGAGGGGCAGAGACACAAACTACTGGGAGGAAATCTCACCATTGTGGGAGGGGCAGAGACGCAAACTACTGGAGGAAATGTCACCATTGTGGGAGGGGCATATACACAAACTACTGGGGGAAATCTCACCATTGTGGGAGGGGCAGAGACACAAACTACTGGGGGGAAATCTCACCATTGTGGGAGGGGCAGAGACACAATGAGCCTCTAAAATTTTACATGCATTTTCTTTTTCTCTGCCGCAGTTCCCCCCGGAGGCGGGGCTTGGATCTGACTTGGAGGATCATTCCACCTCACAGATGGAGTCGTCAGACGATTGGTCGGATTACGGCGCGGTCAGCGACCCCATCACAGGCCAGCCATACACCCCGTTATCAGAGGACAAAGCGGACCACATCAGTCGCTCGCTGGAGGATAAATGGCGCCTGAGCCAGGCGGAGCCTCTGCAGAGGTTACCAGCCGATGACCATAAAGCCGCCATTTTGGCCGCCATCGACGGCAACCCTGTAGTGGTGATCGCCGGGGACACAGGATGCGGGAAGACCACGCGTATCCCGCGCTTCATCCTAGAGGACGCCATTCTCAGCGGACAGGGAGCGCACTGTAATATCATCATCACTCAGCCGCGCAGGATCAGCGCCGTGTCGGTGTCTCACCGCGTGGGCCAGGAATTGGGACCGGCCCTCTCCCGTAATGTGGGTTACCAGGTCCGGCTGGAGAGCTTGTGCCCTCCGCGCGGCGGCGCGCTGCTCTTCTGCACGGTGGGCGTGCTGCTAAAGAAGCTGCAGACCAACTCCTCCATGGCGGGGGTCAGCCACGTGATAGTGGACGAGGTGCACGAGAGGGACGTCAGCACGGACTTCCTGCTCATCCTGCTGAAACAGATGCAGGAGCTGAACCCCGACATCAAAGTCATCCTAATGAGCGCCACGGGCGACAACCAGCGCATAGCCAAGTACTTCGGGGACTGCCCGATCGTCCGCGTGCCGGGATTTATGTACCCCGTGAAGGAGCATTACCTGGAGGACGTCCTCGCCACCATGCGGTTGTCATCCCATCAGCCGCCAGAGGTGAGGCTCTTGTTGTACTGCCGGGTCTGTCCTGGGAGGTACAGGGAGTAAAGTCGGCTTACTAAAGTAATCGCAATCGGGTTATCGCGCTCCTCCATTCTTCCTTTCCCCGGAGACACAACAGGAAGTGGGAGGAAGTTCCTCTTAGTCGGGTGTCCCCATTGGAAGACTTCCCCTCTGATCCGGTGACCACCGTAACATTTTCTCTCTGTCCCGATGAGGAAAGGTGACCGGGGACATATAAAGGTGACGTTGTCCTGCGATGTGTCTGGTCGTGGCCTCACCCGCCCTCTCCTCTCTCTTCCAGACCAATAAAGAATGCATTCCAGACCTGGAGCTGATCAGCAAAGTCATACTTCATGTTGACCGGCATGGAGAGACCGGTAAGTTATAAATGGCAATCCTTCTATCCCCCCCTTCCCCTCCCCCATTACATCCATAGATATGTTCTTCATTACTGAATGTTATGGACTTACCTGTCCCTGCGGGCCCGCAGTATGATGGGGTCACCGAAATCCTGCTGCCGCCTGGTGCTGCTCATTCAGGTCTTGTCTATATAGCGCCCCCTGGAGGTGGCCGGAAGGCTGCAGGATGCAGAGCGTCTCTTTTATGTTTTTATTTCCCAATTCTCTAGTGGTATCCAAACCTCTTACCCCCCCCCCTCCCCGGGATGGGTGTCTCCATCAGCTAGCCGACCGATGTGGAGGCACCCATGCATCTATTGGCACAGAGGAATGCCCGGTACAAACAATGGGGGAAGCCGCAGCGCGGGGGGAGGGTCAGGGCGTGCCATGTGCAACCTGTGTACTTCTGGGGGAAGTATTTTTTTGGGGGAGTATTCAGCGTGTCCCGAGGTACAACGGAGGTTGGCACAGGAACAGGCGTGCCCTCAGGATTTTGCATCACTTCCTGTCCCCCCGGAGAGACAGCAGAAAATAAGGGAGGGAAATCCCCCTCATGTGGTCACTGAGCCAGGTGTCCCCATTGGAATTTGTTCCCCTTGTTTCTGGTGACAACTGGTACAATTTTGGCTTTTCCTCCCTTCTTTCTGTCTTTGTGCCCGGGGTCACCATGGCAGGACCCCGAGGATGGATGAATAGCCCTCTGTACATTCCCTGATCATGGTGTCCGTCTGTCTTGCAGGCAGCATTTTGTGTTTCCTCCCCGGCTGGCAGGAGATCCGAGGAGTCCAGGAGCTACTACAGGAGGCGCTGCGCTGCCAGGAGGGGCGTCATCTCATCTTACCAGGTGGGTGGAGACATGCCGGGCGGTCTGCGCCACTTCAATCCGGGACCGGTCCACAAAGGCGATTTGTACCAATCAGGTGACATGGTGGCATTGTCCTCAGGTTGGCGTGTTGGGGAGGAGCTTATGAAGCCTTTCTCATGGAATTGAGAATTAAGCTCCGCCCTTATTTAGAGGCCCGTGATCGTCTTCTATAGAAATGCTGGGAGGGCCATCACCTGGGGGGGCGGCTTTGGGGGGATTGGTCGATGGAAAGCTGATATTACCCGGCGCGGATCTGTCCCTAGGTAAAGAGTACGCAGACACGCAGCAGTTCACTAAATGAAGTCACATGTTTCCGACAAATCTCATTATTGTTACAATGTATCCAATCACAGAGCAGAATGTATAGATAAAGAGAGCCAC
>NW_017308040.1:119526-121104 GCF_000935625.1 Nanorana parkeri
GCCAAAGGTAACACATGTACAGACTCTGCATGTGTGGATATGACATGTGATAGCAGTGGTGCCGTCTCATGTAACGTGTCTCTAGGCGATGAACATGTCATGAAGCGTGTCCTCCATCTCCAGTATCCTCTGTAGTATGTTTGTAGTCTCGGCCCATCTGTAGCATCTCATTCATTATATGTGGCTGCACCTGAGGCCGATTGTATCTAGTAAATTGACCACCATTGCCATAGACAGTATACAGGGGTGTACGCCCCCGGTGCCCCGCCCTGTGGACAGTATACAGCGGTGTACGCCCGGTGCCCCTCCCTGTGGACAGTATACAGGGGTGTACGCCCCCGGTGCCCCGCCCTGTGGACAGTATACAGGGGTGTACGCCCGGTGCTCCTCCCTGTGGACAGTATACAGGGGTGTACGCCCCCGGTGCGCCGCCCGGTGCTGATTGCCGTCCTTTCTTCTTCAGGTTTCCTGTCTGGAGACGAATTGGGTGTCGAAATCCAACGTCATTCAGAGACGAGGGCGAGCCGGCCGCTGCCAGCCCGGCTCCTCCTACCATCTCTTCACCCGCCAGCAGCACAGGGCCATGGCCGACTTCCAGGTGTCGGAGATTCTGCGCACGCCGCTGGAGAATCTCGTTCTTCAGGCCAAGATACACAGCCCAGAGATGACGGTGAGATGGCGGGGCCCCGGGGCCCTCATTCGGTTTGTTGTTGGCATCTCTCCTGACGTTCATCGCTTGTCTCCTTCTCCTCCAGGCCGTGGAATTCCTTTCCCAAGCGCTGGAACGTCCGGAGCCGTCCGCCATCAACGACGCAGTGCAGCTGCTGCAGGAGATCCGTATGTGTCCCGCTTCTGCCATCTTCAACCTCCTGCCCATGTGTGGTGACCCCGGGGCCCCGCTGTGTGTAATGGGAAGGTGTAGTAGATCCCGGGGCCCCGCTGTGTGTAATGGGAAGGTGTAGTAGATCCCGGGGCCCCTCTGTGTGTAATGGGAAGGTGTCGAAGATCCCGGGGCCCTGATGTGTGTAATGAGTTGGTGTAGTAGATCCCGGGGCCCGCTGTGTGTAATGAGTTGGTGTAGAAGATCCCGGGGCCCCGCTGTTTGTAATGGGAAGGTGTGGAAGATCCCGGGGCCCCGCTGTGTGTAATGGGAAGGTGTGGAAGATCCGGGGCCCTGTTGTGTGTAATGGGAAGGTGTGGAAGATCCCGGGGCCCCGCTGTGTGTAATGGGAAGGTGTGGAAGATCCCGGGGCCCCGCTGTGTGTAATGGGAAGGTGTAGAAGATCCCGGGGCCCTGAAGGTGCTGTCCCTGTCATGTTCTAGGTTGCAGTGACGTGTTACATGCAGAGAGCACACGTGATATTGATGTGTATTTTCCCTTCACGTGTATTGCAGAGGTGCTGGATGAAAATGAAGAGCTGACATTACTGGGCCGGCGTGTGACCCACATCGCCACCGACCCCAGCCTGGCCAAGGCCATCGTCCTCTCCGCCATATTCCGCTGTCTGCAGCCCCTGCTAGTCATCGTGGCTTCTCTGACCAGAGACCCGTTCCAGGGCGGGATTCTGAACCGAGCCA
>NW_017308040.1:121128-122644 GCF_000935625.1 Nanorana parkeri
TGAGAAATGGAGTGGAATGTCCCTTTTAAGGGCGTGTCTTGGCCAGGCAGGTCTGTGATTGGTTCTTTATGTTGCAGACGAAGGCGGAGTTCAGCGAGGAGGCGCGCAGTGATCACTTGGTGTTCGTGCGGATTCTCCGAGCCTGGAAAGAAGTTCTTTCTCTGAAGAATAATTTTGCCAAGGAAGAGTTTCTACAGAGTAACTTCCTATCGAGGTCCTCGCTGCGCTACATCCAAGGTGAGCGCTATATTCCGGGGCCACGGAAAAATCCGACATCCGTACAGCAGCTTCCCGGCGTTCATCAATATTAATGGGCAACTCTGGGCACAGGACATGGACGTTTAGGATACGCACTGTACACACCTCCGTTTAGGATACGCACTGGGGGGATACAATGTTGCCGGTGGTAATGGACTTCTAGGAAGTTTGTTTAATTGGCATTGCTCAAAGATTTGTATTATATAATCATCATATTGGCCCATTTTTAATCTCCGAGCACCTCCAATGTCCCCGTATGTTTTACACTTCTGCACTGTGTTGTCAAAAGTATGTGGACCACACCCCCGCCACCCCCACAGGGGCGTCCCGAGGCTGGGTGACACACGGAGCGGTTACCGGGTGTCACCCCGCCGAGTCGTCAGCAGGCGCGGCGATCATCTGATACCTGCCGGCGGCCATCTTGGTGATGGACGCCGGCAGAGAGAGGAGGGGACAGTCACCCGGCGGGATAAGGTATGCCCCCGGGCCCCCTCCTCTCTCTCCTGATACTGCTGGGCGTTCGGTCATTGACCGAGCGCACGACTTTTCACAGGGGGGGGGTGTGACGCCAAAATGACTGTCAGTCATTTTGATGTCACCCGGGTGCGGGCCGCACCCCCCCTTGTGACGCCACTGCTGGACCCCCCAATGATGGAGTTCAGGTGTCTCCAGTGAAGGTTCTGGTGATCCTCCATCATACAAAGACATTGTACACAGTGGACAGTCACGGTGGGACAGAAAAGGGTCTTCAAACTGTCCCCACAAGGCTGGAAGAGCCCAATTGTCTACAAAGAGAGCTCCATACAGACACGGTGTGACCAGATTGTACAGGACACTTGAGTTCCTCTACACCAGAGTCCTGACCTCAACCCTACTGAAGACCTTTTGGATGAAATGGAACCTCAGTGGGGATCCAGGTCTTCTCATCCAATATCAGACATCACAAATGGGTACAAATTGAACTCTTCCAGCCTTGTGGTCACAGTTTGGTGAAGACCCTTATCTGTTCCCCCCCATGACTGTCCCCTGTGTACAAAGCCGGCTCCATACAGACACGGGGTGACCATTGCTGAGCCTGATGAACGGGACCCTGCGTGGCCACGAAAGCGCTAGTTTTGGTGACATGAGGTTCCAATAAGCGAACTCTCTATGGACTGCAATACTGGTTGTGCGCTGGTGACATTTATTCATCTTTATGCTGTGTGGCGGCGTCATCCGCAGGTCACTACAAGCACCCCCCCCCCCCCCCCCCCCACAC
>NW_017308040.1:122677-125308 GCF_000935625.1 Nanorana parkeri
CCCCCCCCCCCCCCCCCCCCCATTCAACTTTTGGGTTTTTCCGGTAAGGAGTGCGACAGTTTGGTGGAGGACCTTGAGTGTCCTGCACAGAGCCCCGACCTCAACAATACGGAACAACGTTGGGATGAATTGGAACACCAATTGTGGACCAGATCTTCTCATCCAACATCCGGACCTCACAAATGGCCACAAGTTCCCCACAATCTTGTGGAAAGCCGTCCCAGAGCAGAGGACTTCATAGGCAGAGAGGGAGGCCGGCTCCATATGGAATGGGATTTTCAATGAGCTCGTGCAGACGCGATGGTCGGGTGTCCACAAACATATTTGGCCATTTAGTGTACATGTCTCTGACACTGGTATGCGGGAGCTGTGAGACTTTGCGTCAGGTCAGGGAGATGGCAGGGCAGTAGCTATAAGACTTCAAGGGGGCTCTGACTCTCAAGCTGAAGAGAGTTGTCCTAAAAAGTCAAGTGACATGGGGAAGAGGTAAGTCCTGAATGTGAATGGGAGAAGCCCGGACTTGACCTGTTGTCACTAAGTTGGGTTCTTTTACATGTCCGTGTGTTTTTTGGGTTCTTCCCGCCAGGTCTCGTCTCCCAGTTCTCCAACAATGCTCATGATGCCTCTCTGGTGTCCAATCCGAGGGACTGTATGAGCGACAATGCGATATGCAACCAGCTCAGTGGTCAGGATGAGCTGGTGAAAGGGGTGCTGCTGGCTGGTTTGTACCCCAAACTCATCCAGGTAAGAGCCAAAGGTTAGCCAGAAAGGCACTGGGGATTGGTTGAGTTGTACAATGAGTGATGCGGTGCCCTCTCCTCCTAGGTCCGGCGTGGGCAGGTCATCCATGGAAAGTTTAGGCCCAACAGCCTCTTTTACAAGACGAAGGGCGGACCAGTATTCCTCCACAAAACCACCGTGAACAGGTGAGATTGGGGGAAGGAAAGGGGGGAAACGTGCGGTCTGTAGTCCTCATTGTTGGGAGGATGGCTGAGCGGGATGTCTGTTTAGAGATATGTTTTGTTGAAGAGGTGACCTTGTGTGATACCGTGTCTCCTCTTGGCAGGGACAGTCAGCATTTCTCGTCTCCATGGCTCACCTATTTCCAGGCGGTGAAGTCTAATGGCGCGGTGTTTGTGCGGGACAGCTCCATGGTGCATCCTCTGGCGGTTCTCCTAATGACAGACAGCTCCATCTCCTGTAAAGGTAAGTGTGCTGAATTTCCCCACCGGGGCTCGTAGTGGGATCTCCTAAAATTGTGGAAGGTTTGCTAAATGATTTCTGGACTCGGAATAAGGAGAACCTGTCAATGGTTTGGAGTGTAGGAGGTCATGAAAACCTCTCCGGACCCCGAGGTCACCGGTTTGGCACACCGGGCATGCAGGCTGGGGATTCCTCATAGGGGGGCTTATGCTGAAACCAACTCTCGTACCCTTCAGGGGCCGGAGGGAGTGTTGCTGCCCCATTAGGATGGCCAGTGAAGATAAAGGAGGAGGCAACGGGATAGATTTAGATGCCAACACTTTGTCATTTGGAGCTCGGCTCTGGACAAGTTACATCATTTAATTTGTGTCTTTATCTTTCATACCTACATCTCCTCGTGAAGTTTAGCAGCTCACCAGGAAGAGGGGGTAGGTTGCGTGTAAGGAAGGTAGGTTGCTGGTGGGGAGAACACTGAGCACCGTGTAGGTCAGGATGGTGGGGAGAACACTTGCTGGCCGGACAACATATGAAGTAGGTCAGGATGGTGGGGAGGATGATGGAGGAAGTTGGCACGAGGGAGGAGGAGGTAGGGAGGAGGAGGTTGGCAGAAGGTTATCTGCATGTGTTAAATAGAAATGGTTGAGGAAGTCTCCTCTGCGTGTCTCTTCCAGATAATGGGGCGCAGATGGTGGTCTCGCTGTCGGACTCGGACCTCTTGAAGCTGGAAAGCGACAGCCGCACGATACAACTACTCGGCGCTCTGCGTCAGGCCCTGCGCAATATGGTGAAGAGGAACCTGAGCGAGCAGTCTCCCCTCCTGTCGGCAGAGGAAGAACACCAATACACGCAGCTGCTGTCCATACTGGCCGATCTCCTGCACAGGACCGCCGATCGTTTCAGAGACCCTTCGGAGGCGGAGCAGTGATGACTCGGAGAGTCGCCCGGACTTTCCTTTGTCTGCGCCCCGGCAGGCGGAGAGGAACCAATGTCTCTGCGTTGTATGCAGGGGACCCGTCGTCTGGCATGGTGTTCATCGTCAGCTCTTCGCTCCGCTTTCAGTAAATTCTGCTCGGCATTTCTGATGAATTTTTGCTCCTCGGGACTTAAAGATTCCGAAAATAACTTTATTGTTTCGATGTTTTGTTTTGTGTATAAACTTTATATTCACCGCCAGAGTCTGCGCCGTCGTATCTCATAGAAGAGGAGATTTGCGTCTATAGAAATCTCAGCTTTCCTTCTCCTGGAAACGATCATTTTTTGTTAGTTTTCCCCCATTTTTTTTTCTTTTCTTACGTGAATCGTTTTGTCCTTTGTTTTTAGGATTGTCTGTGACCAATGGGGAATCAGCTGATCGTTTCCAAACTCAGAATGTGTCAAAATGTTTGCTGCAAGAGATGGTGGAACCAAAAAAGGACTCCCTACCCCCCC
>NW_017308040.1:125547-130172 GCF_000935625.1 Nanorana parkeri
AAAAAAAACCCCCCCCCCCCCCCCCCCCCCCCCTTCAGGGTGACGAGCCGTACCCCTTACATAACACCAGCGTGTGACGCCATTGTAACATGCTTCTGAACGTGCTAGAAAAACTGACTATTCCCGTCAGTCAATTCCCTGGCACAGCACGTCGTGGCCTCCTCGTCCTTCTAAGAGTGTCTACTGTCCATGCTGGCCTAGCTCCTGTGCCCCTCCCGTTCCTGCAATAACTTTTCCTGCAGTGGCCAGGGAGGAGTCGAAAAGGAAGACTATAGAGCCGCTATTGGTAACCTCAAAACTCCGGCAGCGGTCAAACTCTAAATCTTATGAGGCATCGCAAGACTGACGGGCATGAGCATAATGGAATTGGTAGTTTCACCACAGTTGGGGGCGGGAGGTTGCCTACCCATGCTATATAGAGCACAGATAGGATTTGTAGTTTCACCACAGCCGGAGTTTGCCTATCATGGATTCGCTGCTTGAAGTCGTGGCTGTCAGAGTCTTGGAATACCTCCATTGGATTTGTAGTTTCACCACGGGTGGGAGAGGCCGAGGTTGCCTATTGCTGCTTTAGTCACATGGGTGAGTCTGCTGACATCACATCCAAGATGGCGGCGTCCAGCAGCAGTCTCGGGGGTTTTTGGAGGTCGATATCGGGGGAGGCTTTTACAAGTTGATAACATGAATACAATCCATGAAATGCTCATGTCATCTCGTGGCGCGGTGGATGTTGAATTGAAGGTCCAGACCCAACGTGTGAAAAATAAAAACAAACCAGCCAATGAAAATATTAAAATATATTTACAAAGTATCAATCGGTTCTCAATACATTCCGTGGTGGGTCACCTCTTCCATATTGGGGGTGGGGGGGATCCTGTGATTCCATGACAGTTCAATATTAAAGGAGAACTATGAGGTTGCCAACTATTCTCATCATCGATTAGTTGGTTGGGGGGGAGAGAGAATTTTTTTTTTTTAATACAACCAATCGATTAGTTGAAAAAAATACATCGGGTAAGTAATCGATTATGAAAATAATCGTTAGCTACATCCCTAACCAAAACCTTTCTAATGTTAGTTGCGGATGAAGTCCTGAGGAGTTATAAAACCCCACCCGGGTTTTTTTTTTTATTGCCGTCTGTCGTCCTGCTGGAAGGAAATGTCTACAAAGTGAAGAAAATTGTCACCAGGATCCCATTTGGAAGATTTCCCGTTCTGGAGAGAGCTAAAATATTTTGGATTTTCTTTAATTTTCCATCCCACAAGGACAAACAGAAGGTGAATCTTCCCGGCTTGGACAGCAGCCTCCTTCTGAAGGGTTTTCATAGGTAATCACTGGAAAATAAGATGATTTGCCACCTCATTCCGGCTCATGAGCAAAAGAAACGTGTCCAGCAAGTTCCACATTCACCTTGTTCTCTCGCAGCCCAGCGCTGCGCTCAGCATTAGACATGTGCACCGGGGGGGGAAAAAAAAAATCACTTTAGTTTAGATTTTGTGTTATTTCGTTTTTTGGGATTCGGGTGTGAAAGTCAATTCGGATGAAATCCATGAGCGCTAGTTCGTTGGAAGGTTCGTTTCCGTTTCGTTTCTTATTTGTTTGTTGCAGCAAAGTGACTTTTGAGGGGAAAATCTTTTTTTCTCATTCTCTGTTACTTTGCAAAAAGGAAACGGAAACGAAACAAAAAGGGAACGAACTACCGCTAATGAATTTCGGAAATTCGGATACATCCAAATGTCTGAAAATTCGTCTGATTTTCGGAACGAATCGCATATGTCTACTCAGCCCCATTACCGTTGGAGAATGGATGTCGGCGGATGTCTCCTCCTTGAATCTGTCTAGAAGTATGGGCCACCACATAACAGGTCTCGTATCCGAAATACGAAATTCCATTGACGAATTTCGGATCCGAATCCCGTTACAACGGAAACGTGACTGTTTGGTTGACCAATCAGAGGTTTTCTCTTCTGCTGCTGAGGGTTGCGTTACAGGCAGGAAATACGGATTTCCGTTCCGTTGCGAACGTTATGATGAAGTTAAAAAGCAAAAATACCTTTGTTCATGGTAACGGAATTCGGATTCGCTTCCGAATTTACGTATCTCAGGAAATTCGTACGAATTTTGATCCGTAACGAAACGCACATGTCTAGCGCTCTCCCCGTGACACTTTACAGTAAAGATGGGCCAGCTGGGTTCTGCCTCTTGGGTCTATTTGGGGAACTGCCATTGGCCTCAAGACAATCCTCCGCTTCCTCTTAGTCTATGCCAGAAAGACCATCCTCCCGGTCTGGGGTTGCCCGACGGCTCCCTCCCTGGGCGAGTGAAAAAAGACTAGTTGATCGGGCATTGCCCATTTACAAACTCACGTACGAGCAGAGGGGCAACCCGGCACGCTTCGGGCGTATCTGGGATCCATGGCTGTCCTCCTCTAACACACCTGTAGAGATGGGGTGAGGTACCGAATGCACCATCACTCTTTAGCCTACTGACCCCATTTCTGGCCTACTGACTGCATGTGGCTGTGCCCTACTCCCTATGTTGCATACTCCCCGAGTTGGAGGGTGACTACCAAGTATTGAATCTTGTAAATACTATGACGGTGTAACCTTGTCATCTGTATGATATGTGAAGAAGAGTGTAGATACTGTATAATTGCCCGGGTTATGTTGACCCGATTGATGTGTCTGTAGAGTGTTATTATTATTGTGTCTATAACACTTGAAAAATTCAATCTTTAAAAAGAACTATGAGGGGGGGGGAGGGGCTTCTCACTCACCTCATAGTTCTAGCCGACCTGTGACAATGAGACTGTCACAGGTCGGCTCAGTAGATCGGGAGGTGAGCGAACGCATACCGGCGTTCGCTCACTTCGCGATCCTGTGCCGGCAGAGAAGGGGCTGGATTCCCCCCTCTGATCCGCCAGCGCTGACTGGCAGAACGGGCGGGGGAGGGGGCGGGTACAGCCTCTAGATAGGCAGAGCCAGCTGTCACTCACGCAGCTGGGCAGATCTCGACATAGATGTCGGGATCCGCTCCGGCGTCTCAGTATACCGCGAGCTGTAGCCCCTATATACTGAGCTTTGGGTGACGGGAGGACGCTAGTTTGTGTCCTCCCGTTACCCTAAGGAGAACTATGGGGAAAAAGCCCTGACCCAATAGTTTTTTTTTTTTTAAGGAGATGTGCCAGCTGGACCAGATCCGGCACCACGATCATAAGCTGTCCCTCCTTATAACGGGAAGGAGATGGAATGAACACAATGGAGACGGCACGGGTCAGTGGTAGCATGGTCACACAGCTGAGGACTGGCACATATAACATTACTGCAATAAACATAACACAAGTTCATTTTATTCATTACTGGAGAACCTCAAACAAGATTGCTGCCAGATATTCTGCTCAGCAGCGTCTATACCGAGATCATTTCACAAATCGGTTATTTATATAAAATATTTCTTCTTCCGTATTCCTAAGCTCACATTTCCTGAACTGGTCCAGAACGTTCTTGTCGTCCTTTCCTACAAAGTGCATCTGTCTTACGCAGCCATTAAGATAAATGAGCTGAAGACCCATCTTGTTGGGATTGTGGGCTATGACCAAATATCGCTCACCCATTCCTGCACCAGACAAACCTGCGAGGCCCATTAAATCCAGCGTCAGCCAATCCAAGCCGACTGCAAACTCCTTCAAATGGTACTACAGACAGGAAGTGAGCTATGTGCAGGAGGTAAGATGGCCTCCACTCCGGCATGAGATGAAATAGAATGGCTTTAAAAGCAATTTAAAAAGGAGAACTATGTGGTCAGGGCTTTCCCCCCATAGTTCTCCTTAGGGTAACGGGAGGACACAAACTAGCGTCCCCCCGTCACCCAAAGCTCAGTATATAGGGAGCTACAGCTCGCGGTATACTGAGACGCCGCAGCTGAAGCGGATCCCGACAATTCGGTCTGGATCCGCCCAGCTGCCTGAGTGACAGCGGGCTCTGCCTATCTAGAGGCAGAGCCAGATGTACCCGCCCCCTCGGGGAGGGAGGGAATCCCTGCGGGGACAGTCAGATCGAGAGGTGAGCGAGCGGCGGTATGTGTTCCCTCACCTCCCGATCTACTGAGCCGACCTGTGACAGTCTCATTGTCACAGGTCGGCTCAGATTATGAGGCTGAGTGAAAAATCACAATTCTCCTTTAAGCAGGACTTCTCTAGAGTCTCCCCCCCATTCTTTGGAACTCTTTACCCCAAACTGCCCGTCTATCTCCCACTCTGCCTTTAGGCGATTCCTTAAGACTCATCTCTTCAGGGAAGCCGATCCAAACTCAACCTAACCGCTCAACCATTCATCCCCACACAGCTCCCTCCTCATGTATCACTGGCCCCTCCCTCTTAGATTGTAAGCCCTCAGGGGCAGGGCCCTCCTTACCATCTTGTCTTGTGATTGTAATGTCTTCCTTATATTTTTAAGCGCTGCGCACACTGTTGGCGCTCTATAAATCCCGTATAATAATAATGTCTTCCTGGCTATATAGGATGTGGGCCGGCTTGTCTTGTTAAGTTACATTTGCCGGTTCCGTCAGCCAAAGCGTGCAATTCTAAGACACAGACAGACACAGGGTAACATTTCCATAGAGCATT
>NW_017308040.1:130195-130649 GCF_000935625.1 Nanorana parkeri
GCACACACCAGATAGTCTCAGCCATTTGTCCCGAATCATCAGACCACTGCGACGGCGTTACATTTTAAACGTCATTTTATTAGAAATCATGCAACATATTTTAATATATATATAAAAAATACAGAAGTGCAATAAAAACATTGTGTAAGTGTCTGTCACAGCACATAAAGTTATGTTAGTTCAAACCACGACGATACAAAGCAACATTTTCCCGTCACTTCTAATGCCTTCCGAGAGACATTTCCGTAAGCTGCAGGATGACGCGTGGGAGGTTTGTTCTTTTCTCACATAAAAGGAAGATGGATGTCCCCCCTCCCCCCCTGCTGGGGTCTTATCACGGCACAGGCATCTACGAACCTTCCCGTCAAAAACTACCTTAAAAACAAACCGTCGTCTTACTCAAATTACATCGCAACGTGCGCCAACCAACGACGCCGTAGCTGCGCCAGCACTG
>NW_017308040.1:130737-131673 GCF_000935625.1 Nanorana parkeri
GGATGTAGAGAGAGAGTCCGCTGCTCGGCAAAGTTTCCTCTCCCCTCCCCCATAGAAGCATGCAAGAGATCGTCGTCGTCTCGCTGTGAGAATTCCACTTCCTCCCCCCAGAATTCAAAGGGGGGGGCGACAACGGGGACCGACGAGAACACCTCTCGGTTTGTAATCTGTACGGATCGGTCCGACATGCTCATGCGCACTGCCAGAAGGTTACACCGCTAAAAACATTCATAGAAAACCATCTATATATAAAAAGAAAAAAAGAGAAACAAAAACAAAAAAAAAATAAAAGGACACACAATACACAGGAGCCCATCTTCCGGAAACGCCACGTCTGTCGCCCCCCCGCCATCACGGAAAATGCATCTGTCACCGCGCTTGCAATCTGTACGTCCCTTCGCCTTGCTGGCAGGTGGGATTTGTATCCCAGTGAATGGATGGAGAGTGAAACAGAAGGCTGCATGAAAAAGCATTCCCTGGGACTCCGTTAAAAGGAGAAGTATGTGGTCAGGGCTTTTCCCCATAGTTCTCCTCAGGGTAACGGGAGGACACAAACTAGCGTCCTCCCGTTACCCTAAGCTCAGTATATAGGGAGCTACAGCTCGCGGTATACTGAGACGCCGGAGCGGATCCCGACATTTCTGTCTGGATCCGCCCAGCTGTGTGACTGACAGCTGGCTCCGCCTATCTAGAGGCAGAGCCAGCTGTACCCGCCCCCTCCGTTCCGCCAGTCAGCGCTGGCGGATCGGAGCGGGGAGGGGGGAATCTAGCCCCTCCCATGTCACAGCAGAGAGCCGTGACAGGATCGAGAGGTGAGCGAGCGACGCTATGTGTTCGCTCACCTCCCGATCTACTGAGCCGACCTGTGACAGTCTCATTGTCACAGGTCGGCTAGAACTATGGAGTGAAAAGCACTCACCTCATAGTTCTCCTTTA
>NW_017308040.1:131920-136690 GCF_000935625.1 Nanorana parkeri
TAAGGGGTGGGGAGAGGAGATGAAGGTTCACTTTAAATAACTCTGAATAATTACCAGACAATGAATTTATAAGAGACGACCATTTTTACCCCACAATTGTGACCCGAACAGGGAATTTGGCAGAATGTCACCAGCACACTCTGCCGTGGTCATTACGAGCACTCACCTGTACCCGACAGGCTACAACTAAGAACCCGTAAGGAGTGCAGCGAGACTTATTCGTTTACCTATACGAGTTTGTTGGACAACCCATCCTAAAACCATGGAAGTAAAATGTTGGGTTGCCACCTCTGTTTGGGGCTATAACAGCTCCGGGAAGGCTTCACACCACATTGTGGAGGGCGTCTATGGGGAATTGCGCCCACTGGTGAAGTCAGGTACTGATGTTGGATGAGAAAACCCGACTCACAATCTGCGTTCCAGTTCATCCCAAAGGTGGTCAGTAGGGTTGAGGTCAGGACACTCGAGTTCCTCCACCAAGATTGCCACCCCGTGTCTTTATGGAGCTGGGTTTGTACACAGGGGACAGTCATGGTGGAACGAAACTGTTCCCAGTTGTATAAAATGTCTTTGTATGCTGTACTAACACCACCTGAATAATTTTGTGGTGGGTCCATAGACTTTTGGCCATAGCGTAGAGGTCATAGTATTGCCTAAATTTGGTAACAGCGCCACAGATCAGTATATAACCGTGTACATGGTCACATAATGTCTATATTCTTTAAATGCTCTGGGGGACATCTGAGGCGCCTGCTCTGGGGGACATCTGAGGCGCCTGCTCTGGGACTGGTCTTAAAGCATCGGGACATCCCTATTTGCTACCACTATCTGTCCCATGAGCTCAGCGTGATTCTTACTTGTCTCCGGTATGAGAGCGTTGAAGCTCTGGCTTTCCCTTTGGTTGCCACCATCTACGGGAAGCGTCTCCTCCACCCCATTCTCCCGCGTGTCAGCCGCTGTGAATTCTGTGGGCGTCACTAGGTCCCCGTTCTGTGAAGGTGCCACTTGTCCCGCCTCGTTCTCCTGTACAAATAAAAAAAACGCGTTATTCTGCGACGTCTCCACCAGAACCGAAACTTGTCATTCCAAAGATCAGCGCGTGCACGGCTCACTTTTGTGCTGTCCTGAGGCTTCCGCTTCGTCACCAATGGCTTCTTAGCATTCTCTTCAGATTTGCCGTCCGCGCCACCTACGGAGAATGACACAAGAGGTGTAACCGGGGCTTTAAAGAACCACGAGAGTAAAGAGACTGCACTCGCTGGGGTAATAGTAAGTAGTGATGCAAAGATATTGTTTTTTTCAAGTACCGATAAGAGTGCTTTCACTGGCGGTGACATGCTGCCCGGCTTCCCGATTGCCCGGAAAAGCCGGCTCCATGTTGTTTGGCCAGCTCGATTGCGATTAGAGCTGCAACAACTAATCGACTAAGTCGATTATAAAAATCGATGATGGAAAATGTGGTCAATGTTTTCCATCATCGAATAGTTGATTTTCGATTTGGCCTGGTTGCGCCAACGGACTCGCCGCGAGCGCGTTACACGGCTGACCGCGGCACTGCGCGTTACACGGCTGACCGCGGCACTGCGCGTTACACCGCTGACCGGGGCACTGCGAGTTACACCGCTGACCGGGGCACCACTGACTTCTGTACTGTGCGTTGTTGCTGATCTTTGTACTCTGCGCCACACCGCTGACCTGGCGGAGTTAAGGCCGAGGCAGGGTTGGGGTTAGGTGGGGCAACTGGTGGCGAGTAACTTTTAAGGCCTGGCTAGTAGCTCAGGACTTGACATTTTGAGCCCCGCCCCTACGCGTGCCCACATCACGATATACAATGACCCAACATGGATATTTACCAGTCTTCTGCTTGGTACCGGCCTTCGATCCGCTCTTGGCCAGAACCTTGGACACATCTATTCTTTTGTTCAGAATCTGTACCTGGAAAGGAGGATAAGAATGAAGCTGTGAATGAGAATCGTCCGCCGAGCTCAGACCAGGAGAGTGCACATTATACAGAAAGTCCCCCCCGCACCAGAGACATCCACACACCCCCAGACAGAACTAATTCAGTGTATAGAGAGAGAGAGAGACTGCAACCTGAGAAGGAAAAAAAGGATAACGGAAGTGTCAGCAGCGAATAATCCACCTATGAGCAGGGAGAGAAGCCGGTATTAGGTGAGCGGGGAGCTCTCCCACCACCGATCGGTTCAGATGGGAGGACAGTAACTGTACGGCAGGAAAACCCCGACTTGGGAGACTTTAGGATGACCTGGTACGAGTAGCACCATCCTCAGACTGGTCTGGTCTCCGCCCCCTCCTGTAGTTTTACAGCAGACAGCCTGTGGTGGGTGGGTGGAGCCTGCTAGGTCCCTCCCACAGAGCTGCTCCCTGCACAGGCATTTTGGTGGCCATTAAGGGGAATATATTTACATTTTTTTTTTATATTTTTAGATTAGCAGCCGTGGCGGACACGACAGCAATGTAGAGGTGTGCTGGGAAGGTTACGGGGCCCCCTCCTGCAGCTAGGACATCAGAATAGCAAATCAGCGATACATATTCCCCGACCCACATGGTGCATGAGGAAATAAATCCGAAAACAAAAAGGAATGGAAAGTCCACTTAAAGGGTCAGTCCTCCTGATATGCAACTTACAGATGGAGCATGGTGCACCCGGGGGCTGTGTCAAAGATAAATGGGCAGAGGGATGGGGGGGAGCTCCTCATAATGGGCACAGCGGGTGTACAGACCCGGGAACTCAGCACAGGGATGGTGGGGGCCCCTCATAATGGGCAGAGCGGGTGCACAGACCCGGGAACTCAGCACAGGGATGGTGGGGGCTCCTCATAATGGGCACAGCGGGTGCACAGACCCGGGAACTCAGCACAGGGATGGTGGGAGCCCCTCATAATGGGCACAGCGGGTGTACAGAACCGGGGAACTACAGCAGGGATGGTGGGAACTTCCAATATCTCACATATAGAGGCTCTGGGGCACACAGGAAAGTGCTTTAATTTTTGGCAAGTATCGGGTGGCCGGCCCGTCATTATAAACCTAAAGTGGTGACCCCCGGGAAGGAGTTCTTCTGCCGTAGATTGACAATAGAGCCCGGAGGGCGTGATTAGGTCTAGGACAGGAAGTACCAGTGAAGACAGGAAACGGGAGAGGTTGCCCGATTACTCACATTGGCACTGCCAGGTTTGTGGCCGCCGGATGCAGGCAGGCGGGCAGCGCCCACAGATGGCTTTGTAGAGTTTGTTACCTGTAAATAAGAGTAAGAGGAGATGGAAGAAGATCATTCTCAATGTCCTCCAATCAGAGGCATGTACTGCGTCTCCAGGCTTCATAATTCCCCAGACCTTCCAATAAGGGGCAGAGCGAGACCTCCACATTGACCTCAAACATGGAAGGGACTGCGAGGCCCCAGAACTCTGCCGACTCTCACCTACCGGGTCCAGTACCAGCGTCTCTGTGGTTAGCCTCCGGTCTCCGAATGAAGGGATGACGCTCCCACAAGATCCGATAACCCAACTGAGCAGCACAATACAAAACATTCCATCCGTTCCGGAGAAGCTCGTGTTCTCCACAGATTACATCATCACATTCTAAATTACAGCTTTGTATGAGAACATCACTACGGGTGTCAGAAATGCTGACTATCCTGGGGAAAACGCTGCAGCAAGCCCCCCTCAGTCTCGACACACAGAGGTCCAACTATTACATGACAATGTCTGCTGAAGTGAAGGTTCAGACCAGCCAACTCCCCCAAAAAGTCCCACACCAGCCCCCCCCCCCCCCCCCCAGTACAGATCTCATGTGACCGGCACTGGAGGGGACCTGCAGCATTCTGCCTCAGGGGAGATCTATCCATCGCAGAGTGGTAACGTAACGTATTGTAACAAAGCCGGACCATTACTAGCAATGCGTACACAAATGTTACCTTTCCTACTCAAATCTCCTCCGAGCAACTAGCCCCGGGGTGCTACAATAAAAAAACTGTCCGCACCGGAAGAGCAAAATATACATAAAATGTGGAAATAAAAAAAGCTTTGATGAGGATAAAATATCGCATACCCCATCCTGGCTCCACTGTGGGCAACGGCGGGCTCCGATCCTGCAGCACATCACCCACAACTTTGCCCACTTCCAACACACCGGAGGGGGCGTGATGTTACGTCTGGTCTTACATCACATCTTCATTGAACTATTCCAGCAGAAGCCCAGAAAGAGAAGCTACTCTGAGAATGGTCACAGATACCGGTATTGCTGCAAGTACCGGTACACATGCTCAGATACAGGAGCTTTAATTGTGCAAATTGGCACGGCTGCCTTAGGGCTTGCTCTTCCTGGGAACCACACGGCGCCTGTTTACATTGCTTTCACTGGCCCGCACATCTCCCCCTCCGGAGACCCTCCGTCCGAGACATCAGGGCCACACATCTCCCCCTCCTGAGACCCTCTGTCCGAGACATCAGGACCGCACATCTCACCCTCCGGAGACCCTCCGTCCGAGACATCAGGACCGCACATCTCACCCTCCCGAGACCCTCCGTCCGAGACATCAGGGCCACACATCTCCCCCTCCTGAGACCCTCTGTCCGAGACATCAGGGCCACACATCTCCCCCTCCTGAGACCCTGCTTCCGAGACATCAGGGCCACACATCTCCCCCTCCTGAGACCCTGCTTCCGAGACATCAGGGCCACACATCTCCCCCTCCTGAGACCCTGCTTCCGAGACATCAGGGCCACACATCTCCCCCTCCTGAGACCCTGC
>NW_017308040.1:137179-155309 GCF_000935625.1 Nanorana parkeri
CACATCTCCCCCTCCTGAGACCCTCCGTCCGAGACACCAGGACCGCACATCTCCCCCTGCTGAGACCCTCCGTCCGAGACACCAGGGCCGCACATCGCCCCCTCCTGAGACCCTCCATCCGAGACATCAGGACCGCACATCTCCCCCTCCTGAGACCCTCCGTCCGAGACATCAGGGCCGCACATCGCCCCCTCCTGAGACCCTCCGCCCGAGACCTCACGGCCGCACATCGCCCCCTCCTGAGACCCTCCGTCCGAGACATCAGGCCGGCAACCCGTAGCAGAGCAGAAGCACAGACTATGTGCAAGTATGGCGCAGCAAAACTGCACCTGAACTCCAGAGCTACTTTAGAAATACCCTTCCGAGACATCAGCACCGCACATCTCCCCCTACGGAGACCCTCCGTCCGAGACATCAGGGCCGCACAACTCCCCCTCCTGAGACCCTCCGTCCGAGACATCAGCACCGCACATCTCCCCCTCCTGAGACCCTCCGCCCGAGACATCAGGGCCGCACATCGCCCCCTCCTGAGACCCTCCGTCCGAGACATCAGGCCGGCAACCCGTAGCAGAGCAGAAGCACAGACTATGTGCAAGTATGGCGCAGCAAAACTGCACCTGAACTCCAGAGCTACTTTAGAAATATTGCCTGCAGTCTGCCCTGTGCTTTATTCTGCATTGCTGTATAATGTATTGCTGGGGTTTGTAGTCCTCCATAGCCGGTGCCATTCTGCACTGAGGTAGAATGTTGAAGATGGCTGCCACCATGAGACGATACACAAAGTTTCATGCCACAAAACCATCGAGAGCGACAACTGGTAATGAGGGGACTTTGGGGTTACACACATGGAGGGAAGCTGGAAACTTAGAGAACTATGAGGTTAGGGCTTTTCCCCATAGTTCTCCTCAGGGTAACGGGAGGAAACAAACTAGCGTCCTCCCGTCACCCTAAGCTCAGTATATAGGGAGCTACAGCTCGCGGTATACCGAGACGTCGCAGCCGGAGCGGATCCCGACATAGACGACGGGATCCGTCCAGCTGCGTGAGTGACAGCTGGCTCCTCCTATCTAGAGGCAGAGCCAGCTGTACCCGCCCCCTCCCCCGTCCGTTCCGCCAGTCAGCGCTGGAGGATAGGAGCGGGGAGCGGGGAATCCAGCCCCTCCCCTGTCACGGCAGAGAACCGTGACAAGATCTAGAAGTGAGCGAGCGCCGGTATGTGTTCCCTCACCTCCCGATCTACTGAGCCGACCTGCGACAGGTCTCATTGGCTAGAACTATGAGGCGAGTGAAAAGCACCCCCCCCCCCCCCCTCATAGTTCTCCTTTAACTGGAGGTCATACATTGTTTTATTCTACCACTTCTCACCTCTCCCCTCCAAACATTTCACATATCTGTGGAAATATATACAAAAAAGGGTGACAAACAGAAGCCCAATTGCCCAAACTGCTTTGTACTATCTTAATGGCACCTGCGTGTGATCTCAAGGCCTAAGCAGGTCACCCACTACTTCCACATTTCTATCTTCTACTGCTTAGAGATCCTCCAACAACAAGGGATCCATTTATAAACAGGGCCTTCACCCCGAGAAAAAAAAAAAAAAAAAAAAAAAAAAAAAAAGGGGACACTTGTTTTTGTGGGAACGCAATTCGTTTTGTGTGAACGGCAAAAACAAAATATTATAATTTTCTATTCAGGTTGAATGTATTGTGATGTAATACTGCATTATGGCCCCTAGATGGCGCTGATTTCCTTATGCTTCTCATCTCCATCTCATGGGTGGTCATAATGTAGTATCACATCACAATACATTCAACCTGAAAAGAAAAAAATATATAAAAAACATTCTTTCTTGCTATTACACAAAATTAATGTTCAGATACCGGCAGGGTGAGGGGTCCTGCGGATTGACCTACAAAGAGACACCAAAGTGCCCCCTTTTGTCGAAGAACTGGATTGTTTGAGAACTATGGGGGTCAGGGCTTTTCCCCATAGTTCTCCCCAGGGTCACGGGAAAACACAAACTAGCGTCCTCCCGTCACCCTAAGCTCAGTATATAGGGAGCTACAGCTCGCGGTATACTGAGACCGCCGCAGACGGGAGGAACCCCGACATTACTGTCTGGATCCACCCAGCTGTGTGATTGACAGCTGGCTTTGCCTATCTAGAGGCTGTAACCCGCCCCCGTCCGTTCCACCAGTCAGCGCTGGAGGATCGGAGCGGGGGAATCCCTGCAGGGAGCCGTGAGCGACAGTCATGGATCTCTGCAGGGAGATGATCGAGAAGTGAGCGAGCGACGTTGTGTTCGCTCACCTCCCGATCTATTGAGCCGACCTGTGACAGTCTCATTGTCACAGGTCGGCTAGAACTATGAGGTGAGTGATTTTCACTCACGTCATAGTTCTCCTTTAAAAGCTTTGAGATCGGAATAGGAGACATTAGAACACGCCTGGAACAGATCAGAGTCCAGGCAGGTGGGTACAGATGCCCCAGAAATACTAGTGTACCCGCAGAAGGATGAACGGCTCTCCGTAGAGCACCCGTCACACGGACAATGCTGTTGTGGTGGCCATGTTGTGGATTGGCAAAACAAATGACAAACGCACTCATCAATTCGTTACCAGCTTTACAGCGCGGTGCACACGGAATGGGCTTCAAACAGTAAAAAGTTTCCCGGCACACTCGCCAGCCGGCATGCAAAAAAACCTGTCTAACCGCTAAGGTTAACAACAGAGGTTTAGATACACGTCTTCTGCAGAAAATGCGACAGCCGCGTCAAGGCACCTCTATATAGTGCGGCCCCAACTCTAAAACTATGAGAGTCTCCATCTTGGAGCACATGGGGGCAAAAGATAAAATTGGGTGCAGGTTTGTCAGGAGGAAGCCCAACCTCCACTATATAGAGGTGCCTTGACGTGGCTGTGCGGCTGTCACATTTTCTGCAGAAGACGTGTA
Organism: Nanorana parkeri; assembly: GCF_000935625.1. Classification (NCBI taxonomy): domain Eukaryota; kingdom Metazoa; phylum Chordata; class Amphibia; order Anura; family Dicroglossidae; genus Nanorana; species Nanorana parkeri. The sequence continues at coordinate 140,132 of NW_017308040.1, forward strand.
TCTAAACCTCTGCTTTTAACCTTAGCGGGTTAGACAGGTTTTTTTGCATGCCGGCTGGCGAGTGCTCCGGGGGAAACTTTTTGCCGTTTTATATGTTGTTACACAGGCATTCACTCATTCCGGAGGCTTCACACTGTTCATGAATGTTAATCCTCCAAAAGCTTCATTAATGTAGATTTTCTTATACAGGAAACCCCTACTGAGAAAGAAATGGGGGCTGACAAAAGGCGGATTGAAATTTCCTGAAGTGATTAAAAATAAACCTGGAGATTGTCAGGAGGGAAGTTTTGGGACATTGGGCCACCAGAAGCTGCATCTAGAAATCTATAAAATTAGTACAAATACGGAACAGCATGTAAAATGTGCATTTCGTTCATGAAAATACAGCAACATTTCACCCTCCAGAAAAGAATACAATTGTTTCCGGTCTCGTTAATATGAATTAGAATTAGGGCTGGTAATGATTACAATTTTCCTGTTCGACTAATCAAATTTTTTTTTAACGGAATAATTTCGTTTAACGATAACGCACATACAGATCCAACTACATTGGCCTATACACATACGGCACAGCAATGACCTATACACATACAGCGCAGCAATGAAGTCATAAAATGAACTAGGATCACACTAATCCAGCACGTTATTCATCTCACCTTGGTTGGCTCTTGTGCAGAAAGTTTCTTGGGCAAACTCACAGGCCCAAGTGGCTCCGTCGGCTAACGAAGGGGGGAGGAGTCTGGTGACGTCATGGGCATAGTCACCGGACTCCTCCGCCTTCCCTTCGTTAGCCGTCACGGACATCGACGTCACCGGACTCCTCCCCCCTTCCCTTCATTAGCCGACGGAGCCACTTGGGCAAGGGGGTCGATGTCCGTGACGTCACCGGATCTCCGACGGGACTCCCGGAAGCCGGCGGAAAGTACACGGAACCAGCACACAAGACACGGTAAGTTCATGCAGAAACGGCCACAATATGGAGATTACACTGAGCCGAAGAAGCCCCCGCAGACCATACTTACATTCCCACCACCAGGAACATGCTTAATATTGTCCTTTGAGCCACACTTGGACTGAACGTGGCTGTAGTTGGCTTTTTTGGAGACAATCTGGACCTGGAGCGTGACAGGATGGAGAAAACGACACAGAAGTGGAAAGGTACCGGTTAGAAAAATCACATGACGCAGAACAGGAGAGGACAGTGTTATCAGGATGACGGGAAAGGAAGGTGACATGAAGCAGACGGGGACAGAGAAGCAGACAGTTTTGTGACAACACATACAAGTCATTACCACGAGCCGTCATCACACACACCGGATCAGCTGCGTTATCTAGCAACGCAGAGGGAGGAGCTACAACCAGCCAATGAGAGCTCAGTGTATCAGCTTTGGCCTTTAAACAATTGCAAGCAGGCGCACGCTTTACTTTTAGATTGTAAGCCCTCAGGGGCCGGGCCCTCCTCACCATCTTGTCTTGTATTGTGATTGTAATGTCTTCCTTATATTGTAAAGCGCTGCGCACACTGTTGGCGCTCTATAAATCCTCTATAATAATAATACTGCAGGAGAGACGTCCCAGGTCGTCTCTGCAAGAACACAAGCATGCCTGCCGGGTCACAACCTTCAGAACGCACATCGAGCTGCTCAGCACACCTCAGGGCCAGAACGTACAAGTGCCCATGTGCGCGTGTCGGGTCATTTTGGCCCAACCAATCAAGATGGCTGAAGATCCCAAACCCAGGCGACGGGTTCGGCACCGGCAATGGTGCAAAGGAAGGAGTTTAGTTCCGCTTTACACCGAGTGGCGGGATCATTATATACACCGAGTGGCCGGATTATTATATACACCGAGTGGCCGGATTATTATATACACTGAGTGGCCGGATTATTATATACACTGAGTGGCCGGATTATTATGACCACCTGACGTTTGTAGGCAAATTAGCTATAATTTGGCGCTGAAGTTGCTAGAGGGCCGGACCATTATAAATAGGGAAGCGGGTTGGTTACCACGACAGTAGAAGTGATTGGGAAGATTCGGGGAAACAACGCGATGTAACAGCCTTGGAACGCGGGATGATTGTTGGCGCTCGGAGCCATGGAGCGAGTATCAGCAACACAGCAGAATTTGTTACATGTTCAGGAGCAGCTCATTGTTAAAGTGTTTAAAGACCGGACTGTCAGCCGAAAATCTGGGTCTGAGCGTGCGAATTGTGGCCGTCAGCGACTAGTCAATGTTAGGACAGAACGGGGGAGGGGCAAGACTGGTACAAGACAACAGAAGGGCGACAGCGCCGTGTCAGATTCCTCGCATCACCTTTCACCATCTCGTGGAGCCACGAGGCGGCCCAACCAAGTACTGATGGGGGGGGGGTCATAATAATCCGGCCACTCAGTGTATGGTATGAGTCAGGAACCATCGACTGTTCACTGGCAGAACACCGGACTGCAAGGCCAGATCGATGGGAACCATATAGGACAATGATTGACCCAGATTCAAGAGTCTGTTCACGGTGGACACTTAGTGGAGCTGAACTCAAAATGTGAAGAGTTTCGTAGTTATAGGGAACACCTGCAAAAACTAAGCCGTGCCCGAGCAGTACCCCGAGAAATGTACCTTCCGTCGTCACGTCCTTCCTGTGCCTAGGCATGCTGCCTGTTCTGTAGCCTCATTGCTGTCTATCTGCCGTGTGAGATCTAAGGCACTCCAGCTTCTGACCGCCAGTCTCACAGGTGGAGGGAATGTTCTTGTGCGGCTCACTATTCTCCTTGCTGGAGGGGAAGCTGTACCTGAAGACCTGCAGTGCAAAAATCCCCCCTTGCTTTATGCAGCCGGCGGTCCTCTACGTCTCCTGCGGCTTTTTTAACATTACCCCACCAGTTATTAACGGCAGATCAGACATGAGAAAGCAAAGATCTGCCTCTACTGAGAGGGCGGGCTCTTCACATAATCCGTGCAGAACAAGGCATGCTAAAATCAGTAATGCAACGAGGAGCCTATAGGCTAAAACAGGAGACTCGGCCCTCCGCTTGCCTACAGGTCCTCTTTAAAAATCAAACTGCGTTATCAGTAGCCAAAAACAAAATTGCTTCATTTGCAGGAGAATGACAGGAGTGGTACGCATCATGTAGAAGCACCGAGCCCACTGCCATGTACTAACTCGCCACTGATAAAAGGAGAACGTCTAACGTGTGAGATCTAAGGCGGGTTACACAGATCTCGGCTTTCCTAGGAGACGCAGAATGATGAACAGGAGGAAGTCACTTTGTTACATCGTCAGGAGGAAAGAAAGACAAGTCCACAGAGTTCACCAGGTTTTTGTCTTTTTTTAAAATGGTAATTTGCATTATTCAATATTTGCTCATTATTTCTTAAAGTGCATGTCCAGCCAAAACGATTTTCTTAGAGAACTATGAGGGAGGGGGAGGGGCTTCTCACTCACCTCATAGTCCTAGCCGACCTGTGACAATGAGACTGTCACAGGTCGGCTCAGTAGATCGGGAGGTGAGGGAACACATACCGGCGTTCGCTCGCCTCTCGATCCTGTCACAGCTCTCTGCCGTGACAGGGGGAGGGGCTGGATTCCTGGCTCCTCCAGCGCTGACTGGCGGAACGGACGGGGGAAGGGTACAGCTGGCTCTGCCTCTAGATAGGCAGAGCCAGCTGTCAATCACGCAGCTGGGCGGATCCAGACATAATTGTCGGGATCAGCTGCGGCGTCTCAGTATATAGGGAGCTACAGCTCGCGGTATACTGAGGGTGATGGGAGGACGCTAGTTTGTGTCCTCCCGTTACCCTGAGGAGAACTATGGGGGAAAGCCCTGACCTCACAGTTCTCCTTTAATTTTGGATAGTGTGGGGGAGGTTGGGAACCTATTTCAAGTTTTTCCTGCTATCCGGGGCTCCATTAGAGATTTACCCTTCCTTCCTGTCCAGCTCACAACATTTTACCAGACAGGAAGTGAGAGAAACTCTCCAAAAGGCAACAAATAAAATGCCTGTTCAGCAGAGATGGGTGAAGGCCGGAACCCCTTTCACATTTGTATTTTGGTCTATGTCCCTTTTCAAATTTTCCTTCACTTCCTGTCTGACAAAACTTGTCAGCAGGACAGGAAGCGAGTGAAAATCTCTCAAATAAAGGTGCGGACAGTCGTAACCCTTCCTCGCCTCTCCAAAACTAAAAACGTTTTTGGCTTGACATACGCTTTAAACATAATGAAGGGAATTTATCAAAACTGGAGTAGACAAGAACCGGAGCAGTTGCCCACGGCAACCAATCAGCTTCTCTCCTCAGTTTCTTCAGTTAAGATTTGAAAATTAAAGAGAAGCTGATTGGTTGGTTGCCGTGCACAGCTGCTCCAGTTTTGATAAAATCCCCTCATTGTATTGATTAAACGCCTCATCACTGAATAGCAGAGCTACAAACCTCAGTGACAACTTACATCAGCTGAGCTCCAATCTCTTCAGCTTCTTCATATCTGGACTTCAGTAGAAAAAAAAAAAAAAAAAGCTTCTTTCAGCCACTTCCTGTCTACATGCCCACTACACATCATTGCTCTTGGTCAGCATCCTGATTCATTGACCGTGCTTTTTGGGTTGCTGTAGCCACTTATAGTCTCCATCAGGGGAGCATACGACAGGGTGACCACACAGGAGAACAACTTGGAGACAGTTGTCACTCCATAACAGGAAGTGCTTGACTAAAGACCCCCAATGGCAGGACCACCAGGTATTCCTGTATTTTAATGATTCAAAGAGAAGGGAAACAACTGTTGAAATGACATTACCACAAAACGTTTTCTCTAGACTGCAACCCCCTAACAGGCATACATTGCTGGTTTGATTCATCCCCTATAGATCAGTACAATGGTGCTGTGTGCATGGAGGGCACAGGTCTCACCACAATGGCAGAAAGGTTCCAAGAAACACACCATGAACTCTCATTTGCAGAGTTGACCTATACTGGTGGGGGCTGCCTGCTAAAAGTTGAGAAATGGTTGATAACTTTTTGGGGCCCCCTCCCCACCCCGACTTGGTTCGTTCACCTGAAATAAAACACCCCCTGTAGGTGCCGGCCCCAAGTGCCAATGCAACGCGTGAAAATCGAAGACTCTGTAGACACAATATTGACGATTGGTGTTTATTGATACACAGGAAGTGATGTAAGCTGCAGAGCCGGGATGAGGAAGTCTGTAGAACTTTCCCTGTTCATAAGTAGAAATTTAGTTGTCTATTCTTTACATGCTGACTGCACTCTGCAAATGCTGCATCTCCCTGTTCTTACTCTCCTTTGCTCTGGAAAAAAAACATGAAAAACCTCAAAACAAATTCTAATATTTCTGCAAAATTAAAACATGTTCAAGCCGAACTCTAAGATAATATTCTCTAAATACAAGTCCTGTGTATTCTCCCTAAATCTCTGCGAGCTTTGTGTATGTCTTCCAGATCTGCAGTAATTCAGTGTGAGACTTCCTGTAATAAAGACCGCTCACTGCTGCCCTCTCTCCTTGTGCAGGGTGACCTGTCTTTATTACAGGAGGGGCGGAGACCAGACCAGTCACTGCTGCTCTCTCTTTGTGCAGGGTGACTGGTCTTGTCTCCGCCCCCTACTCCTGTAATAAGGACCGCTCACTGCTGCTCTCTCTTTGTGCAGGGTGACTGGTCTTGTCTCCGCCCCCTACTCCTGTAATAAGGACCGCTCACTGCTGCCCTCTCTCCTGTCTTTATTACAGTAGGGGCGGAGACCAGACCAGTCACTGCTGCTCTCTTTGTGCAGGGCGACTGGTCTCGTCTCCACCCCCTCCTATAATAAAGACCGGTCACTGCTGCTCTCTCCTTGTGCAGGGTGACTGGTCTGGTCTCCGCCCTCTCCTATAATAAAGGACCCGTCACTTCTGCTCTTCCTCCTTGCGCAGGGTGACTGGTCTCTTCTCCGCCCCCTCCTCTAATAAGGACCGGTCACTGCTGCTCTCTCTCTCTCTCTTTGTGCAGGGCGACAGGTCTCTTCTCCACATCCTCCTGTAGTTTCCAGCAGTAGGTGGAGCTTGCTGGGCCCCTCCCATAGGTCTGCTCTCAGAAAAGGCCATGTACAGCACAGTGATATCACTGCTACTTCTGAAATGTAATATCTGGGTTTGCAAAAGCATTTGGCGCACTCAGTGGATTCTATGCTTTGCGGCTATTGAGGAACATAGTTAAATGAAAGGTTTTAACTTGTATGGCTTCAATGGGCAATGCACAAATCAATTCTTCTGCTGATGCTTACAAACAGGCCCCTATACCAGGGATGTGTCTGGCAGTAATATATATGTCGGGGATATGCTCCGTAATAAAGGGAAGATCATAAACACTCATCATCACATTTGTAAGTGAGAGATCATCACAGCCACTTACCATTCACACCTACACAAGCCAGTAAGAGTGCTGGGGACCACAGAAGTCTGAATGACCCGGACCAGCAGCCTCCACCCATACCTGTATTACCAGTTTCATATGCAAATACCGAACTTTGACAATACAACTCGGGATCTTTAGCTATGAACGCATAAAAACAGCAGACCTGTGTGCAAATGTACTAAAGTGGTTTAAGTTTCATAATATGTACACACCTATGGACTAGAAAGAGCTCCGGCCCATCTACAGCCCTGGCATGAGCACACGCTGGACAGACAACCCCCAGCTACGATTGGGTTGTACACAAGGCCTTAGCATGGCACATGTAAATGAAGCGAGCTGTGACTGGAGGCCTGCACAGCACTTACATGTGAGAAGAGTGAAAGGGAGAATTTAGGGAAAACAATATTTTCAGTTCCCCCTCCAAGTGACATCAGAAATCCAGTACCCGTCTCTAATCAAACATTACGGCCCCTGCAGGGAGTTCATTCACGTGCGCCCGCACCAGCTCTAACATAATGGTAACAGACAGCCGCCCCGATCGGCCGCAGCCTTGACAGATGCGTCTTGCTCCCAAGTAAAGGTCACATTGTGACAAGTTGTCATCTTCTGACTAGCAAGTCCGGAGCGCTGCTTGCCATCTTACATACAATGCCCAAAAATACAGCATTCAAGAACAAAGCAAGAGATTGGCAACCCAAGGCAGCCATGCCAGGCCGGGCAATCAATGTCAATTTCAGTGCCACTGAGAATACGGTCATGCGTGTTGGCTCAGACTGACCCAACGGAGGATCCTCAGGGGGCCCAGTTTCCTTCAAATACAGAGTCACTGCCATAGGTTGTCTGACCACTCACTAGACTGCCAATCACAAAGATCTGAGGCGTGAAGGTGCAGGCATTGGGGTGATCTGAGGGATGGGTCTGAAGGGGCAGGAATTGGGTCTGAAGGGGCAGGAATTGGGTCTGAAGTAAAGGGGTGTGAAGGTGCAGGAATTGGGTCTGATGGGAAGAGGTGTGAAGGGGCAGGAATTGGGTCCCCTGAGGGGGTGTGAAGGTGCAGGAATTGGGTCTGATGTGAAGGGGCAGGAATTGGGTCCCCTGAGGGGGTGTGAAGGGGCAGGAATTGGGTCTGATGTGAAGGGGCAGGAATTGGGTCCCCTGAGGGGGTGTGAAGGGGCAGGAATTGTGGCTGCTCAGGGGTGAAGGTGCAGGAACTGGGACTGAGCTAAGGTGTAATAATTGGAGGTGTAATAATTGGAGGTGTAATAATTGGAGGTGTAATAATTGGAGGTGTAATAATTGGAGGTGTAATAATTGGAGGTGTAATAATTGGAGGTGTAATAATTGGAGGTGTAATAATTGGAGGTCTATGGCACCCTATTCAACAGCGCGCTGATTGTCCAATGCTTAGAAGTTGTAAAATGGGTTGCCGGCTGCTGCCCTTTCCCCCAAAAAAACATTTAATAAAATTGCATTATAAAATTCCACACAACTTCTTGTGCAGCAATTGCATATAAATGAGTTTCCCTTTAAATGCTTTAACATTTTGAAATTCCTCCTGAAATAGATGACCAGGGAAGGAGCCACCACAGGCTCAGCGTACACTCACTTTCCCATTGCTTTGCTTTTGCGCAGCCTCTTTAGTGTCTGCGGGTTTACTGGCGGCTGGTTTAGGGGCAGCGGGGGGCACTGGTTTTCGGGCTGTGCTGGCTGGCACTGGTTTGTTCTCTACATTGGCCTGCTGAGGGAAATGTGACATTTATATATATATAAAAAAAAAAAAAAGACAACATTAACAAGTCAAGACATTTCTACATGAACTTGTCCATCACTTTATACGAGAACAAAATATAGAAAGGGTCATAAAATCTTCTCCTGACCCGATCTCAGGAAACGCTGCACTGCAGTAAGGTGTCTGTGCTCCGAGAGCTGGATGGAGGAAGTCTGCATACAATTATTCCGGTCCTAAGATGACAACTATCCCTCGCCATACTGTATACATGGAGGAGCAGTGTTGTCAGCCTATGACAGGACTACAGAACCCCCCCATAAACACGAGGTGCTCTGTAGTTAACTGAAGTGATCTGGGCAGGGCTGAAAACTGATGGAGCTGATAAGTGAAGAACAGGCGGGACAAACGGGAAATTAGGAGCTTATTGGATTTCCTGCAGGAGCAACAAACTTATTTGTACATTCAGTTGGGTCTTTAACAGACCAAAGCAGAACAAGCTTAACCCGGTCTGTACAATGCAACATACCCAGTGTGTCACCTCCACATACTATGACACGGCAGCCGAGTTATGAGAGGGAATGGCAGGGGTGATGCTTCACATTTAAATGGCCAGGATCTCACCTTGCCTCCACCAGGCTGGTGCTTCAGGTTGTCGGTGGATCCGATCTTCGAGCGAATGTTCTTCACGTCAGGGGCCGTGGCTGGACGCGGCTGTTTTGGAGCAGGGATGGGCTTGTTCAGAGGGGCGGGTCTGGTGGTGGGTACTTTCTTGGCATCTGCTGAAGCACTGGGTCTAGTAAGTGGTCTTGGAGCAGCGGGTCTGGTAGTTTTAGGACGGGTGGGGCCGGGGCTGGTTGGAGCAGCTCCGTCGGGCTTCTTTGACTCTGGAATGATAGTCAAAGTGTTAAGTGCTTATTAACGAAAAGCTGAGATTATTACATTTACTGATAATTTATGCATCACTTCTACATATTGTACATTGCCAAGGAGCTTACACATCGAAGTTCCCCATCTCACATACATAAACTAGGGTCACATTAGACCAGAGCCCCCCCCCAAAAAAGATTAAACTGTGGGAGGAAACCCATGAAAACAAGAACATGTAAAATCAATGCAGACAGTGTCCTGGCCTGGGTTTCAAACCACAGACCCCAGTGTTGCAATGTAGAATTTCTAATCACTAGGGCACCGCGCTGCAATAAGATAGCGAACCGATAAAACCCCCCAAAACTTCACCTGCTTAATATCTGGCTAATCTGCCCCATATATATAACCCACTGCAAACCTGCCACCCTGTCAGGTTCTAAAACGGAGGGTACCCTGCAAGAGAAGAGGTATTATACCCCCCACTGCAGTGTCCCGTGTCTCCTACCTCCCCTCTGTTCTCTGTAATAGAAGAGGTATTATACCCCCCTCTCCAGTGTCCTGTGTCTCCTACCTCCCCTCTGTTCTCTGTAATAGAAGAGGTATTATACCCCCCTCTCCAGTGTCCTGTGTCTCCTCCTCCCCTCCGTTCCCTGTAATAGAAGAGGTATTATACCCCCCTCTCCGGTGTCCCATACCTGCCCCCTCTGTTCAGGCTTTGAGGCGGAGGTCCTTGGTGTGCAGCCAGTGCTTTGCTGGGAAATAAATATGGTGAATGTGGAAGTTCAGCTGCGGCACAACATGGAGGTTGCCCAGACACGACAGATTCAGCGGGTTTGCGCGCAGCAGCCCTCTTCATTACTCTTCCATCTAGCAGAGGTGTCGGGATAGGAGAACAGGCTATACCAAGTCACAAAGGAAGTAGTCTATGAGGACCCCCTTACAGCTTCAAGGAGTCCCCCCCCCTAGAATATACCCCTCAGACACGCAGATCTTGAAAATCCAATGCAAAGTCAGCCAATGCCTAGGCTTCTATAAATAAGAACGGTGCAGGTTAGGAGCTTACCGGTCGGGGATTTTGTCAGGATGGGTTTCTTTGTGTCCGCCGGCTTCGCGTCATTTTTAACAGCTGAAAGTGAAGAATTCAGGATGAAAAGAAGATCCGATACATGGAAACAGCAAACAGCCCTGAGCGTCCTGCGTCACAGAACCAGTGTACTCCTTGTACTTCCATAAGAAACAGCTACAAAAGCAAACAGAACTTTCTCTAATATGAAAGTAGAGTTGGGACCCCTCATAATGGGCACAGCGGGGGACAGACCCGGGAACTCAGCACAGGGGTGGTGGGAGCCCCTCATAATGGGCACAGCGGGGGACAGACCCGGGAACTCAGCACAGGGGTGGTGGGAGCCCCTCATAATGGGCACAGCGGGGGACAGACCCGGGAACTCAGCACAGGGGTGGTGGGAGCCCCTCATAATGGGCACAGCGGGGGACAGACCCGGGAACTCAGCACAGGGGTGGTGGGAGCCCCTCATAATGGGCACAGCGGGGGACAGACCCGGGAACTCAGCACAGGGGTGGTGGGAGCCCCTCATAATGGGCACAGCGGGGGACAGACCCGGGAACTCAGCACAGGGGTGGTGGGAGCCCCTCATAATGGGCACAGCGGGGGACAGACCCGGGAACTCAGCACAGGGGTGGTGGGAGCCCCTCATAATGGGCACAGCGGGGGACAGACCCGGGAACTCAGCACAGGGGTGGTGGGAGCCCCTCATAATGGGCACAGCGGGGGACAGACCCGGGAACTCAGCACAGGGATGGTGGGAACATCTCATAATGGGCACAGCGGGTGTGGAAACTCGGGGACACACCAATAAAGTCCTAAGACATAAAAACCTCTCCAATCTTTAAAATGGGAGTTCAATTCAGGGTGGACCGACACTATAAAAAGGTGCCAAGCTATTTAATGAAGATGTGATTATTTGGAGCTGTCCCTCCAGCTGCAGAGGTGGCGCCAAGTTTGGAAGCGACAGGACTGGATCTCGCAGCGGGGCGAGGGGTGGTGCTCAAAGGGGCCGAAGTTCTCTTCTCTGGACTCCTCAGATCTGAACTCTGCCAAAGAACAAAGAGATGAAAGGAAACCTGTGCAGAAGGATATAGGCCATCGCTGGGGACCTCCTGAGAACACTTGCTAGCTGCCCGTCATGCCAACCTTAGAGAAGTATGTGGCAAGCAAAGTCCGGACCCCAAAAAGGATTGAGGCAAAGCCACAAGTAATGAACTGCGTCTGTACTGCAAATGCAGCAATGCAGGAAACACCCAAATCCATAACTTCCTATAGTGAGCGGACTGCGTGGTCTTTGCTGCATTGAAATCCCAAGCCGTATTGTTAGCACTGACCACGTTCTCCCTTGGTGGACTACAACCCCCCCACCACAACAACAAAAAGAGGAAGGTGTTTCATAGTCCTGCAGGGAAGAACTCGTACAGGTCTGACAACACTGCTTGTTCCATAAAAATGCTGAAGCCCTGCGACACGATGTGCTGAGCCAACCTCCATCGATCCAACATTGAGTGGCAGCGCGGCGCTGATGTCACCAGCATGAAGAGCAATTCATTGGAGCTTGTGATGAGAGGAAAAGAACTGCGATTTTAATGACACCAGATGGCCCCATTCAGGAGAAGAAGACGAAGCCGCCAGCACAGTTCTGGGATTTCATGCAAACTTTGGGGGGGGAAAGAAATAAAAACCTCAAAGCATGGAAGGGACGTGCACCCCTCCCCCTCCCCCCGAGAGGTGCGCATTCTATTATAGCAACGGATCTGTCACCAGCTTCGATTTACTAGTCTAAATCTCCCCGAGCACCAGGCAGAAAATTCGGACAGAACTCTGCACCGTATTAATAGTGCCATATATTGACCTGGTATCAGTTTCTCGCCGTTCCCCGTACAGCAGAGCTCAGACAAGGATAGGTAGAAGCAGCACAAGGGGCCAAGCATGTACTGCATTGTTCATGTGTTAGCAAAGAACATGCTGATAGGAGGCGAGAGCACAGTGACTAAGATTAGCTCATCAGTCTGGGACAAGACCTGTAAATATTCCAGAACTGCAGCTAATAAAAATCAGGTCTTCTGCTGGCAGAGCTGGGCCGTGTGTGTGCGGCAGAGCTGGGCCGTGTGTGTGCGGCAGAGCTGGGCCGCGTGTGTGTGTGTGGCAGAGCTGGGCCGCGTGTGTGTGTGTGTGGCAGAGCTGTGCAAATATCAGCACTGGACAGAAAAACTTTCTTTGGCAGGTAAAACAGCTCCCATACATGTATTCCATCTGTGTATTTAGCGGTTTGCCTCGATCTCTTCATGAGAACAGGACATTAGTCAACATTGAACATGTATGTATGTATGTATGTATGTATGTATGTATGTATGTATGTATGTATGTATGTATGTATGTATGTATGTATGTATGTATGTATGCATGTGAGCTCCCACACCTCCAATATCCAGCATTGTAAACACATGTAATGGAGGCGCCATAAGTCACCTTCAGTGTGATAGAAGTCTCCTCCCCTCCAACCATTGGGGGGGCGGGGCTAATACTTGCCTTCGGCTTGGCATCCTTCGTCTCTTTAGGTGTCGGAGTTCTGACCGTAACCCCCAGGGGGCGTTTGGGGGTGGAGCCCGCAGACAGAGATGGTGCAGCGCTGCTTGGCTTTTTGGCCTGGCCGGGGGTGGCAGATAGCGGTTTCCTGGGACTGGGGGCACCGGTGACTTTGCCTTTTGGGGTGGATGGTGCGGCCCTTGATGGGGTTGCCGTTGTCGCCTGTTACAAAGGATAGAAGACGATTAGTAAGACATATTACAGAACAGAGGAGGACGGAACCTTCCAATTCATTTATTGCCCTCTGTGTCCCACTGGACAGACTTCCCTTCACTTCTTCAGATCACTCCAATGTGAGTGAAATCCCCTTTCGGATAGTGGTCACCAGAACAGGCGTCCCCCACTGGCAGATGTACCCTCACTTCCTGTTCTGGTGACAACTGTAAAATTGGCGATTGCTCTTTAGACATAGTCACCAGGACAAATACAGAGGGTTGGACCACCTAGCGGAGACACAGATCCCAATTTAAAATTGACTGAGGTTCTGTTCCCTATTCCATCTAAAACAAAAAGGAATTCACTGGAGACTCTGACCCCATACGGAGTCATCACATGCCAGCTGAACCTGGACCTGCAGTGGAAGCATCTCCTCTCCTAATTATAAATACATCTGAACCTATTGTACTCTCTGAAAGCCCCACAAGTACCTGCTGATCCTGCCAGTGAGGGTCACAATGCAACTTCCTGTGATGGGGTGACAACAATGCTGCACTGCTTCCAATTTCCAGCACAGTTGTCCCCCTCATGTAGGCACTGCCTGCTTACACTACAGTGGAATGAGAAGATGATGCAGGGGGAGTGGCTATTAGCATTGTCAATCAGCATCTGGCCACACCCACTCCTACTTTCTGGATTGATAGAACTGCTTCTGATGTGGAAACTCTGCAGTGCCTGGGAAGGGGAGCGTGTGAGGACACAAATGGAGGGTTTGGCTCTGCCAGGAAAGGCAGCTCACTTTAGGAGGCTTGTACATCACATAGTAACTGGATTTGGGGTCATCTAGACCCTTGGCTCTCAACTGGTGGGTCGCTGCATGCCTTCCACTTTTCTAGGTAAGACTCAGAGGCTCCTCTACCCCCCCAGTGCAGCACTGTCAGTTCTTACAGGGGGAAGGGGGTATGGCCGCAAGGGAGATCCATCCATACGTGCATTGCTTACAGCTCCCTCATGTGTCCTGTAGAGGTGTCTGGACCGGAGTGACGTCACATTCTGGCTCCCGGCACCTCTACAGGGCCCACCAGGGATCTGTACCAGCAATGCACATATGGATGGAGCTCCGTCACAACACAGCAGCCCACACCGGACCCCAGTTCTCGGAAGGTAGGGAGAATGGGTGGACCTTTTTGGGAGTGTGCATGTAGGTGTTTTGGAGGCCCCGGTAACACTTGTACAATGCGTTAATCGCACCTGCCATGCATTCGGGTGTGGGAAGCATGTTGGGCCGACATTCATCTCAGCTCGTACGCCCGTACTGGAACGTGCGGTACCCTAACACCCTGCATTCTATTGATGACCGAGGACAAATGTGGGTCCTGAGGTTACACAGATTGAGAACCACGGATCTAGACTGTCCTATAGGAACCTTTAGTTATTCTTTAAGCTAATTAGAAAGGATGGGGGGGGGTTAAGGTTGGGGGGGGGGAGAGACAGACGACAACCAGTGTTATGACTATCGCCCAAGGAGCAGGGAAAGGAAGGCAAAAATGTCTCACCTTAACTTTCTTCTCAGGACTGGCAGGAAGTTCCTTGTTGGGTGGAGCAGTGATGTCATTTCCTGCTTTTGCTTCCACTGGTTCAGGGGCAGCGGCTTTTTCTAAAAATCAATGAAAACAAAGTTTAGCATTCAAAATAAATCATTAAAAAAAAAAGTCAGAACGAGTGATTCAGAAAAACTTTAGTTGGGGGGGGGGGGTACTTTTTGGGAAAGCTTTAAACCGAGTGATTCAGAAAAACATTAGTTGGGGGGGGGGGTTACTTTTAGGTAAAGCTTGAAGCCATCAGCATTTCATTTCCTTTACCCCGATGCAGATCTTTCCTCACTTCCTGTTTTGGTAAAACTGGAAGTCAGAGTAATAGTGAAGGAAAAGTTCTGTAGTGGAGACCCGGATGACGAAAACCTGACAGGAGTTCCAATTCTTCCCCTTTCCATCCAAAACAAACGCTTTGGCAAGGGATAGACGTTAAAGACCTGCGGCCTCGCTCAGGGAGGGGACACATCCCAGAAGCCGGGAGGAAAAGCTTAAAGACAAAGATGTCGCACTGCCGCTTACAATCCTCAGAGGTGATGACTGCATTTCTTTTTCAGGCCGAGAACAGTACAGAAGAGATCTGTTGATCCTGCCAGTAATGCCGTGTTCTTGTCACTTCCTGTTGGCTGAACTGAAGTATAAAACTATGGGATCTTATTGGTATAAACTACTAATCCCCCCCACCCTCCATGTAATGGAGATGTACAAAGGCAAACATGCCCAACCTGGCTGGAAACCATGGCTGCCCCCATAGATACAGTGAAAGGTTGAGCATAGCCCCCT
>NW_017308040.1:155514-157062 GCF_000935625.1 Nanorana parkeri
TGGAAGGGGGCTATTCGCAGGATTGCCAAGTAAAAAAGGAAATCAGCCTGGGAAAGAAGACAAATGCAGTCACCGCAGCCAAGGTCTGATAGGGAGCAATATAGGACATGGTTTCTGGGTTCAGATACATTGACCTGGACTCTTATGGCACATAATTCCCGGGGCTCCTCCACTGAACAGACTTCCCCAGAAAACCATAATAAAAATACTGGCAATTCAATTCTTTTGCCACCCTGGAGGTTGAGGAGCCCCCCCTGCAGGTGATGTGTGATAATGCAGAAAGACCAGAAAACACACAATCAGTTCTCTTTGGGAACAGATTCATTATTATGGTGCATTTCACTTGTGAGTGGCAGCAGTATTGGGGGTCAAGCCGTTTATTATTATGGGTCCCCGGACAGGTACTGACCCCAATGTGAGGACAGCATAGTTCTAGTTTTCTTGGCAGTAACCTCCCGGTCACAGAATACGAATCTCGGGTCTCATCAATCTCTTATTGGTCCGGAGTGATCACAAACATGCAAAACACACAAGCTTGGTGAAAGCCCAACACACCCCACCAGCCCGGGTCCCCTCTACAATACCCACACGGTGCAATTAGTACTCCATCAGTAATACACGTCAGCAAGCTTCATACGAGTAATCATTACAGTATGGACTGCGGAAGGTCCAAATACACTGAACAAGATCCGCGCCTTCGTGTACACAACTCCCAGAGACTAAAAGATCACCTCAGCACACAGCTCTGCATGCCGATATGAAGTCATCTTACAGTCATTTTTATTTTACTTACAATTTCTTTTTTCCCCACTTCCTGGTCCTCTTTGGCACAAATGATGTAATGTGCCCAAGCGTTGCAACCTGGGAAGGTGACATCAGCAGAGCATTGCTGGGAAAATCACATCATGTAATCTCAGGAGATCTCAGGGAAAGGCATTTTCCTCCCCTGAGAGGATGTGCACGGTCACATGTCCTAGTCACATGTGCCAGAGTTCCAGGAAGCAAAGGGAGATCTAGTCACCTGCCCTGTGGGAAGAAAAAAGAGAAATAAGGAATACAAAGCCGGTACTTATCTAGAAGTATCCGATTGTAGATTGTCATAACTAAACATTTCTAAGGGCTCATTCACACAGCTAAATGTCGGCCCGTACAGATCCATGCGGCATGCACGGCCATATCGGGCCGTTCCCGGGTAGGACAGGTGCTGCGTGTGATTGTGCGCAGCAGCCTGATCCCTATGGGAGTACGCGACCATACGCCGCCGTATGCTTACCTGAAATGCACATCCGTGCAGGTGTCCGTGATTGGTTGTAGACAGGACCCTTCCCGCACCTGTGTACAGTCACATGCAGCACCTGCCCTTCCCGGGAACGGCCCGATACTGGCGTGCATGCCGCACGGATCTGTACGGGCCGACACTTCGCTGTGTGAATGAGGCCTTAAGGTGGCTGTTATTTTGAAGGTCAGGGTGACGTTTCTCTTTACGACAGAACGTGTTTATATTCACAATCACTGGAAGCCGGTCACTGACATCTCCTGAGGGGGAAG
>NW_017308040.1:157326-158560 GCF_000935625.1 Nanorana parkeri
GATGAGCGCGTCCATATGTCTGCTGCCACAACAAAGACTAGACGATACATATTAATAACATGCTAGAGACGTAGACATGCCGCGGGGCAGAGAACCCAGACCGGGGGGTCAGTACAAAGTTCTGTTACTCTGGAAACTGTCTGAGCGCGTTTGCTGGGCTGGCAGAAGAGAAATAAAAGCGCGGAGTAATGTACGGCGCTCATCCCCCGGTGCACTTTACCAGGAGAGCGAGAGAGCGAGAGAGCGGGGAACGCCGGCCCGGCCTGTCACTAACAATCTCTTCCCCCTCACAGATCAGGTCAGGGAAATGTCAGAGGCAGAAGTGGGAATCTGCAGGGAAGAAAGTTCTGCACAATCCTTCCAGAGAGATCACCTCATACCACACGCAGAGGGATTGATCCATCGCGCCCGGGGAGGGGGGGGACCACACTGGACTTGTAGGAGCATTCTGGGCTTTCTGTAGAGAAAGCCTAGCACTGGTTGCATATAGGGTCATGCCAAGCGGAGGGGGTGTGCCCTTGCCTCATTCAATGAGTGCTCGCCATTTGCGAACAAAATTCAAAAATAAAGCGCCGGGCCACGCTACACGGCAGTACGCATAGTACACCGGCACTGATGGAGAAGTACAGCACGGGGGAATCAGATAGAGGGGGCAATTCCATTTTCCCAAATTCACTTAAGTGGAATTACCCTTTAAGTCTTGAAGATGAAAACGCAAACGCCCCTTTCCTTTTAAATCTATTCGCATAGTTTCTTTCATCAGCACCAAGAACACCCCCCTTGTGTCCTCCATACACCGCGCCAGAGTCCCAGAGGTCAAACACCGAAAAACAACAATTATGCCGACGTGACAGAACAACACACAGATTAGACTCGCAGAACGCTGACTCAGACGCTTGCGTCTCCTCGCTATATTCAGCGAATGTACAAACCGCGTATAAGAGAAGAAGTGTACGCAGACTACAGTAGTAAAACTAGAGAAGGTTAAAGAGACAAATGTCACCGTGATGTTATTTCCGGTTTCCATTTGAAAAGGTGTCCTGTGAATGGGATAAAATTAGGGGTTCTCAACCAGGGGTACCCATACCCCCCAGTGATGGGGCTGGAGGTTTAGAAAACTAAAAAAACTCAGCGTTACCGAACCCGAAATTACTGTCAGATGACGAGTGACAGCGGAAGCAAATGGAGAGGAACACTTTGCTCACATTAAACCAAAAATCTCTCCAGTCGTTAC
>NW_017308040.1:158598-160449 GCF_000935625.1 Nanorana parkeri
GAAAAGAAAAGACCAGAAAATAATGTATTTATATATTGTAAAATCTCTGAACGGTGCGATCCCGAGCCTTGCAGAGGATTAGATCCCTATTACGTAAAGGGCTCTGACGCACACAGAAGACTCAGATCAGCATAAGGTCAGGCCGTTGGCAGACCTCATCCCAAATTCCCAGGGCCTAGACTGCTCCTGAGGATATAAGAAAGCGGGGGGGGGGTCAAATACGACCATCCAACACCGATCCCAAATAGGAGGATATCCTCCATCCAACACCGATCCCAAATAGGAGGAGGATATCCTCCATCCAACACCGATCCCAAATAGGAGGATATCATCCATCCAACACCGATCTCAATAAGAGGATATCCTCCATCCAACACCGATCCCAAATAAGAGGATATCCTCCATCCAACACCGATCTCAATAAGAGGATATCCTCCATCCAACACCGATCCCAAATAAGAGGATATCACATCCAACACTGATCCCAAATAAGAGGATATCCCCCATCCAACACCGATCCCAAATAAGAGGATATCCTCCATCCAACACCGATCCCAAATAAGAGGATATCATCCATCCAACACCGATCCCAAATAAGAGGATATCCCCCATCCAACACCGATCCCAAATAAGAGGATATCCCCCATCCAACACCGATCCCAAATAAGAGGATATCCTCCATCCAACACCGATCCCAAATAAGAGGATATCCCCCATCCAACACCGATCCCAAATAAGAGGATATCCCCCATCCAACACCGATCCCAAATAAGAGGATATCCCCCATCCAACACCGATCCCAAATAAGAGGATATCCTCCATCCAACACCGATCCCAAATAAGAGGATATCCCCCATCCAACACCGATCCCAAATAAGAGGATATCCCCCATCCAACACCGATCCCAAATAAGAGGATATCCCCCATCCAACACCGATCCCAAATAAGAGGATATCCTCCATCCAACACCGATCCCAAATAAGAGGATATCCTCCATCCAACACCGATCCCAAATAAGAGGAGGATATCCTCCATCCAACACCGATCCCAAATAAGAGGATATCACATCCAACACCGATCCCAAATAAGAGGATATCACATCCAACACCGATCCCAAATAAGAGGATATCCCCCATCCAACACCGATCCCAAATAAGAGGATATCCTCCATCCAACACCGATCCCAAATAAGAGGATATCCTCCATCCAACACCGATCCCAAATAGGAGGATATCCTCCATCCAACACCGATCCCAAATAAGAGGAGGATATCCTCCATCCAACACCGATCCCAAATAAGAGGAGGATATCCTCCATCCAACACCGATCCCAAATAAGAGGATATCACATCCAACACCGATCTCAATAAGAGGATATCCTCCATCCAACACCGATCCCAAATAAGAGGATATCCTCCATCCAACACCGATCTCAATAAGAGGATATCACATCCAACACCGATCCCAAATAGGAGGATATCCTCCATCCAACACCGATACCAAACATATTATACGTTCATTTATAAAAAGAAGATTGAGGTCGTTGTTTCCCCATTTCACAAAGACTTCGGAGAATTTTCTCTGCTCATCACATTCTGTAAATTCCTTCCAGGACGAGTCCCAGTCACCAAAATATACAACGCAAACACCGCTCAGCATTTCCCACACAGGTTTCATTCTGGTGATAATTTCCATATGAATCTATAAATCACAATAATAACCACCGACATAGAAACCAAATGCCTATTGTATGATCGTCGTGCACATTATCCTGCCACACCACAGACAGAACCCGCACGGAGCCGCGTCATCTCAATGGAATCATTACTCATTCATCAATCATCAATTCATT
>NW_017308040.1:160502-174448 GCF_000935625.1 Nanorana parkeri
CGCCGGCCTCCAGACTGCCGTTATTCCATGGACAGAGATCTGAACTTCCAAAAAATAAACCTGTTCATGGGAGCCAAGAGCAGGCATTGGCAATGTCACAATGGACCCACAGAGGAACTACAAGTTCCAGCATGAGCTCCCAACCAACAGCCTCAGCTGGATATCAAGGTAGAAATGAACATTATGATCCTGGGGAACCAAACCATAACTACACCCAATTTACACCCAGTCATCCCCAATATTTATATATCAACACCAGTCACGGGCTCCGGGGCACATTCAGCTATAGAATTATTTTATTACACATTATCCATTTTGGGTTCCTTTTAAAATTTGTAACATTGAACAATGAGTAAAATCTGCAGAATGGAACCCGGTCTGGCCAATTTACAAAGCCTGACCGCAATATTTACAGCCAGTTTTGCCGCAAAGCATTTGGGCCCCTTTCAGGCGGGCGGTCCGATCGGGTCCGCCTGTCAGCTTTTCAAGCGGAGCCGACCAGTTGCCTAATACCAGCCTATGGGCAGCCATGTGTAAAAGGGACAGGCGTCTGTTCACACCCAGTTACCCCCGACTGCTGACAGGACCGGAAAAACAAATGGATCAGAGATCCGTTTAGCTGAATCGGATCATGGCGGATCGGGGGTAATCTGACTCCCACAGACTGACATGGGGTTCAGCAGTTTCAGTTCTGGACAGACGAGAGTGGTGACCTCAGATCTGTGCATGGCTCCCCTTCTCATCAGCCCATATATACGGGGCCTTTAAAGATTTATTTTTCTTCCCATGTGTTCCTATTCACACAGAATATCTCAACAAATACATTTTACCTTTAAAAAGGCATTTTTGGGGCAGACTGCAAGCTACTCGGAACAATTTCAAAGTGAGTCAGTCCCCAGACAAGGTGCGGACAGGCCGTTTCCCCTCAATAACATACAATGTAGGAGCCAGGCTTCAAGGTCTTTAACCCTTTGTTAGGACAGACTGCTGAAATCTAGTTTATACCCGATAATGAGACCTGCCAGCACAGAGCAGACATGAATGGTAAACATCAACTCTCCATCCCCCTCCCTAACTACAAGAGGATTACAGATCAGAGGAAAACCTCAGGTCTGAGATTTTAGAACGGAGTAAAATGGCGAGCTGCAGTTTTTATTGTAAGTTCTGCTCTGTAAATGAGAAGTAAATATAAAGGAAGCGTTATCCCAAGCTGGCTACAAACATGAAGATTGTGTGTGTATGGGGTAAGTCAGACTCTGCTTGTACAATGCCACTGAGGGCCTTCTAGAACATTTTGCATTGCAGTCACACCACCGGGACATTTGGGGGAAACAATCCTCTCGCACAAATATTCACCTTTCCGGCTGCCCGCACCTCCAAACGCCACTCGGCTGAAGTCTGGTAAGAAGCTGACACTTCTATTAGTGTCCATCTCTATGGTCTCCGCTGGGCTTAGTGGGCCCCTTACTGACCTCCACGTCACTAAGGAAGAGCGGTTTGATGGGAGCAGCCAGTGAGCCGCAGTCACATGGGGTGGGAAGGGTTTGTTTCTCAGAAGACGTCAATGGACAATTCCTCTCAAACATTTACAGGCGACCGGATATTTGCCATTTCATTTTAGTAACAGGGCCGCCATCACCAAAGAGAACCTGTAAGACCAGAAACATGGAAGCAGCCACTGCAGACCTGATATTTGTATTGCAGGCTTCAGGGGGGCCATCCCGACTTAAACTTGTCACTGACCCCATGCACCCAGGGAAGTCAAATACGGGCCCATCTGTTTAAAGTTTGTGATAGACTACATAGTGACGCCCAAGGATCAGAAAGGCACCCGAAACCCTCCATTAACAAAGGCAACTGTCCTAAGAAGTGTACAAATCAGATGAAACAACATTACAAATTCACTCGAACCTTCCTGATTCTAGCCGGATTCGGTTTTATGTAACACACAGACTCCGGTAAACGAGTCCAGGATTATCTATATTCTTTATGGAGTGGAAGAGAGATCCAAATCACAGACAGTATGGAGGACAGGCAAGCGCTGCTCTGAGGTTAGAGGTGTCGGATATATTTTGGGGGAACATCCGTCTACAGAGAGGGCAGAAACATGCCGCCCATGGCAATGCCAACACTCATCTTACATTTGTCTCAATAATTTTCCTTGGTGACCATCAATGGGACAAAGTGATGGGAGAATCCAAAATTAAAGTGGTCACCAGAAAAGGAGGGTAGGGGTACTCTTCCAATGAGGGCGGCAGAGGAGGGTAGGGGTACAGAACAGTATAGGGGTACTCATTCAAGGGATGCACAAAAGGGTAGGGGGTACGCTTCTAGGAAGGCACGGGAGGGGTATAGAACAGTATAGGGGTACATTTCTAGAAAGGCACGGGAGGGGTACAGTATAGGGGTACTCATTCAAGGGAGGCACGGGAGGGGAGGGGTACTCTTCTAGAAAGGCACGGGGGGGGGGTACAGTATAGGGGTACTCATTCAAGGGAGGCACGGGAGGGGAGGGGTACTCTTCTAGAAAGGCACGGGAGGGGTACAGAACAGTATAGGGGTAGTCTTCTAGGAAGGCACAGGAGGGGAGGGGTACAGAACAGTATAGGGGTACTGCTGAATGAACAGACCGCAACAGATCCTGCAGGAAGATCCAATGAGGTCATTGTTTGTTGGAATTGCTGCCCATAACTACCAACCAGACTTCTAAAAAACAAACAAACCCGTGAATGGGAGAACCTGGGTGGCAGCACAAACTGGCATTGCATTAACACATCATTACCACCCCCCCCCCCCTTCCCAGGATGTACATGACAGCAGAGCACTGCTCAACACAGACCAACGTGACCTTCATTAACCATCAACTGCAATGTGACCGCGCCATTGGTTTTTCTAAGCTCAGCAAACATGGCGGTTTACTTCAATGGCTTCCAGGTTCTGTATAGCTAAGCACCACTGGGTTCGGGACAAACTACAAGTCTCAGCATTAAGCAGTTAATAAGTAGGACCTATAGCTCCCCTGGATGGTGGACAGCACAGAAGCAACCAATCAGATCGCCGATTTAACATGAGCTGTATGTTTATGACCGTGCATTGGAATGTAGAGGCATCCCAGCTCTTTACCTGGAAGGAAACTAAAAGGAATATACTGGGAAAAAAAAGACAACCAAGGACACCGAGCTATACCAATGTATCTGCTGGTACCATCATACAATGGTCGCCTCCCTCTCTCTGCGCCTATAGCAACCCAACTCCATTACTATACAGCACAGGAAATCTGGTTGCCATTGGCAACCGCGCCATCCGTCATGAACCAGATCCATTGTGAGCACATGCACTACATTTGCAAAGCCCTAAGAATTCCACCACCAGGTACATAGTGCTCCCGTCTCCCGAAACGCACCCGCTCAGATTTTACATCTCCACTCTGATGTCCCACATAATCCCTAATAAAATGCAGCAACATCTGTGCCCTCCGTGTCTGCCCTGATTGTGAGTGCACTTACATAACAGGAAATGGAATAATGCGAGGAATGTGTGGCCTTTACCCAGCACTGCCCCATATTAAACCGTGAGGGATGTGGAAACGTACCATGCTGTGCAATGGACTGCGCACAGGGAGGTGAGGACCGGTTACTGCTGGCTCCCTCTGTGGTCTTGTGTACCACGTCGTCCACTTTCTTGCCCTCGGGTACAAAGCAGGGTGGGCTGGACAGAGGCTCCCACTTTATCTCATTCTTAACACCTCCAGCGCTGGGTTCCAGAGTCTCCTCAAGCTTTGTCAGATGCCTCCCTAGGATAAGCAGCTCCTGATTGGTTAAAGAAGATCCATCTTTCTCATTCATATCCCCCGTTGTAGAAGAGGAAGAGCGGCCCATTATCTCATGCCTTGCATTAAAGTCATATCCCGCAGATTGCTCCTCAGCAACCGTCATTGATCTCTTCATTGAATTGACAGACTTCTTCGGCAGACCGGCTGGTGTGTAGTTCAGACCACCAGGTGGTGACAATGGGGTTAAGTTTTCTTTGGCCCCTTGAGCCTCGGGGTATTTATCAGCAAAATTGCCAGAAGGGGGGACAGCCAAATGGGAGCACTCCGACATTGCACGCCTTATTGCCTTCCTCTGATACGATGTTCTATCAAGTAACAGACAATCATCAAGATCATCGAGCCTGTAATCTTCATCCAGGTCACAGACCTTGTTGGCAGGGTCAGGTTTGGGGTCTTCATGGGTTAGTTCCACCAGGGTGGTTGGTGGCTGAGATTTCGTATCTGGCATCTGGAGAACGCACATGCTCTGAGCGTGGTTCTTTGCCATGCCCTCGATGAACGCATTCTTAGAGGGATCAGACAGGAAAGGGTTAACATCTTCACGCCACATACCCTTATTGTGGTTGGAAAAGACCTTCTGGTCGTTGGCATCTGTGGCCAGGCTGATTAGAGTCTCTTCCTGTTGGATGACGGACCCAAAGTTTGTCTTCTGCGCGGCTTTCTCTCGATCGGTAATTGCTTTGATCTGATCAGACCCATCGGGCCCTCCACTGCAACCCAGGGGCATCTCTGCAGGTCTGGAGCTTGAAAAAGGTTCTGCAGGGAAAGAAACCTCTCCGAGTTGATCAGCGCCAGCGAGGATCTGGTTACCTTTGTTCTGCCATTCACAATCGATCTTCTCTTTGGATCCGAGCTGAAGGCTTTTGTCTAGTTTGGTCTCAAAGAAGCACAGCTTGTCCTCGTCGGTGAAGCCAACGTTTTTGCTCAGCCCGTCTTTAAGTTGTCCGCCAGCATTCACATTCAGCCCTATTTCATTCAGTTTGCCCTCTGTCCTCTGCCATTCAAACTCTGCCTTGGCAAAGTCTCTGGGGGACTCTGTGGCCGGAAAGCAGTCCGGGTTCCTGGCATTGCACAGGGGGCTGTATTCAGAAAGCGCAGGGGGCTGCTGGTTGGAGAACGACATCGATCCTGCTTGGCTTGTCCTGGTTTCTGCAAAGACTAAGAGCAGAGAATGAGCCTGCCTCGCTGCGTGACATCACATCTGCTCCTGTGTGTTCATGGAAAATATTAAATCCCCACCTCCGAGTCCCTCCCCCCCCACAGACTGTCAGCGCACACGGCTTTACACTGTGCATGGCCAGCAAACCTGGGAGAGTCACAATGCAGAATGTTAACAAAACACGCTCCATCACACCAACACAGAACTCCCCGGGTATAAAATACGCACCATGACACACGGTGCACTGACCTGCCAGCTAGAATAATCAGCAGAGATGTGTATAGTCCAATATCAGAAGAGAGGAATTCATCTTCCATCACATCAGACAATTCATACCGGAGAGACATGGATTGTAACAGATTGCTCTGGTTTGCACTTTATACCACACTTTCCTCAACAGGGCTTCATTTAAGATAAAATCGTGATGCTCACAGCAATGGATCCGGTATCGCCCCATCACTCAGCCCCCCCGCAACAGATCCCGTATTGCCCGTCACTCAGCCCCCCAGGAACGGCTCCTTTATCGCTCCATCATTCAGCACCCAGCAACAGATCCTGGATCGCTCCATCACTCAGCCTCGCCAGCAACGGATCCGGTATCGCTCCATCACTCAGCCTCGCCAGCAACGGATCCGGTATCGCTCCATCACTCAGCCTCGCCAGCAACGGATCCGGTATCGCTCCATCACTCAGCCTCGCCAGCAACGGATCCGGTATCGCTCCATCACTCAGCCTCGCCAGCAACGGATCCGGTATCGCTCCATCACTCAGCCTCGCCAGCAACGGATCCGGTATCGCTCCATCACTCAGCCTCGCCAGCAACGGATCCGGTATCGCTCCATCACTCAGCCTCGCCAGCAACGGATCCGGTATCGCTCCATCACTCAGCCTCGCCAGCAACGGATCCGGTATCGCTCCACTCAGCCTCCCCAGCAACGGATCAGTTTTTTGCCCATGACTCAGCCCCCCAGCAACGGATCCTTTATCGCTCCATCATTCAGCACCCAGCAACAGATCCTGTATCGCTCCATCACTCAACCCCCCAGCAACGGATCCTGTATCGCTCCATCACTCAGGCTCGCCAGCAACGGATCCGGTATCGCTCCATCACTCAGCCTCGCCAGCAACGGATCCGGTATCGCCAGTCACAGGATCCGGTATCGCTCCATCACTCGGCCTCCCCAGCAACGGATCCGGTATCGCTCCATCACTCAGCCTCCCCAGCAACGGATCCGGTATCGCGCCATCACTCAGCCTCCCCAGCAATGGATCCGGTATCGCTCCATCACTCAGCCTCCCCAGCAACGGATCCGGTATCGCGCCATCACTCAGCCTCCCCAGCAATGGATCCGGTATCGCTCCATCACTCAGCCTCCCCAGCAACGGATCCGGTATCGCGCCATCACTCAGCCTCCCCAGCAATGGATCCGGTATCGCTCCATCACTCAGCCTCCCCAGCAACGGATCCGGTATCGCGCCATCACTCAGCCTCCCCAGCAATGGATCCGGTATCGCTCCATCACTCAGCCTCCCCAGCAACGGATTCTGTATTGCCCGTCACTCAACCTCCCAGCAACGGATCGGGTATCGCCCGTCACTAAGCACCCCCCAGCAACGGATCCGGTATTGTCAGTCACTCAGCCCCCCAGCAACGGATCCGGTAACCCTCGGGCAGAGCAAGCAGCTCCCTCTCTCCATGCAGTGTCTGGTGCAGAATAGTGATCGTTATCAAGCAAAAAGCCCCTTGTTCCTCCCCTGTGTATTTATGGAGGAATGGGTTACCTCAAGGCGTACCTGCACCCAATTCATCCTTTGCTATATATCTGCCTACACCGGAGGGCCTCTTTAAAGCGTGTGTCCCGTCCTGGCTATGCATTGGGCAGGTCGCACATGTGATTTGTAGCATTGAGTCTGGATTGGATGAATTGCACATTTATAAAGTCTGCCGGAACCCGATGCAGGATTTCTGTATCCGATTGTTGTGCAATGAAAACCACAAAAAAATCGGCAAGATTACAACAACTCGTACATGAAGCAACGGAGAACCACTAATATGAAACAATTTGTTAAAAATGACTCCACAAAATGAACAAAACACCCCCCACCCAGCCTCCTCCATACAGAACAGCCCCTTGCACCAGCTATGATCTGCCTGCATTGCTAGAGAAGCACAGAGATCCAGTGAGGTCTTAAAGAATGTAATTAAACCCCCAATGTTTTATGTAAGTATTGATGGGGGGGCGGGATGAATATATTAAGCTTTAACCGGTTTCAACCAGTGACCTGATCATGCATGCCAGGCCGGCACAGTGTATGAGATTGAAGACATGATTCACACACAGGACAGTCCATGACGGATCCTTTACATGGGAGGTGAACGTCCCTCAGACTGCTGTAAGTAATGTTCAGTGATACGCAAGGCCGGACCCCATCCTGCCATCTCATCTACAAACGCATGTCTCGTGTGGCCCTGGGCTGAGAACAGACCTACTTACTAGAGGCCCCTGAAGTGACAGACCGCATTCACACTGCGCGGCCATTGGAGCTATTTATGGAACGTGTAACGTTGGATTAACATGACTATCCGGATCTATGAAGAGAAAAGCATGAAGCCGGACCGCAGACTCCGACCATGGCACCGGCACAAGGTGGGGAGAGCTGCGCTTCTCCCCTGATGAGGCAATTTAAGAAGAACTGAACGACATTTCGTTTGCTTTGTGCACTATTTTCTCACATCCCATCTCAGTGCTGCTGATCGCCTGCAGACTCTTTGCTTTAAGCCACTTCCTGTCTACCTGCATTGGCTTCACATTGCCTGCACTGGGTTCCCGATGGGGACAGCGGTGGACCATGCTTGCACAGTGTGTTGGGACAAATGTGTCGAATGCATGCCTGTAGGAGGGTGACAACTCTTAAGAGTTCAACTGAGTGGCAAATCATTCTTATCCCATAACAGGAAGTGTCTGAACAAGGGCCTTCATTGGCAGGATCACTGGGGATTTTTGCTAAAGGTTGCAGATGTAAAAATATTGAAAATCACTTGAAATGAGATTATGTTAAAGCTCATGAGATTTTAGGGATTGGATTTACATTTACTTTTAAGTGGATCTCGAGCTAGACACACACACTTATATTAAGGATGTGCAGAAAGTTCGTCCGAAAATGGTACTAAGGGCAATAATGCCGAAATAAAAAAAACAAAAGGCCTGGAAATTCTGTGCATCCCCATCTCCTCTCCTCCCTGCTGGGCACAGGCTGCAAGCTTTGCTCTGCCCCCTCCGATCCCCGCTGCCCTCCCCCACCTGTGTCGGCAGAGGCAGCAGGGATCGGAGGGGACACAGAGCCGATCCAGCTGCCAGCGCCCAGCAGGGAGGAGAGAAGCTGTCAGGAGGCCGAGCTATTAAATATTTACTACTGATCCTTCGCTGTACTGAGCAAACATCGAATAATAAGTACCGATTGCTCAGCGTTTGTAAATAATGGAGGACACAGCGATTACAATGTCTCCAGTTATGAATAAACAGGAAATGCTAAACACTTCCTGTTCATTTATAAATGGGGGACAGGGTAAATATTTACTATCTGCTGACTTTATGAATGATCAGGAAGCGGCTCAGCACAGAGACTTCCTGTCCATTCATGACTGGGATGAATAGTAAATATTTACTAGTCACAGAATGTGAATGATCTGGAAGCCTCTGTACTGAGGTTCCTGTTCATTGGGTGCTGGGGCTACAGAAAAAAAAAAAAAAGGAGAGTATCGTCAATATATGTTTCTATTTTAAAAAGGGAAATATCCGGAGTCTGTTTAGACTGCAGCTATTACCTAAAAAGCACCTAACACTAAAAAGGGAAAAAATTAAATACAAAAAATGTAAAAAAAAATAAAATGTAAAGCTGGAAAGTTGTTTTCAGTTTTGGTGTGAAATTTTGAAATTCCAGTTAAAAGAAAATATGACACACACACATACCACACACACACACGCCACATCTGCAACAGCAAATCCATATAGTACACCCCCCGTAATTCTGTACTGACCAAAACAGCGCCCTTCAGCCCTCTTATCAATATTGTCACCAACCACCCTGAACACAAATATAAAAGATCTAATATGTGATGCATGTTGCTACTCTACCCCACACACACGGCTTTTAGTATCCCTGAACCTAAGGCCATGCAGTTCTCTGCAGACCCGTCCATGATCCCGGGAAGCCGTTCCAGCAGTGCGAGGGGTTAACCAGCAGCTCTGGAGGAATGGCGGAACCGGATTCAGATAGGATGCTATTTATAATCCGCTATTTTTTCCCCCATTTAACGCCGTCGTTCCATTCGCTACATCTCACACACATGGTGTCATCTTATTTGGAAACTCTCTGGTTTCCAAGGCAACCCCCCAAAATCTGGGTAATGAGAGGGACTGGTGGCTAAAGGATAAATTCTACTTCACAATGATTAGAGACCGCGCGGACCACTTCACTGCAAGGTCTCCAGAGACTGAAGACATGAGAACGGTATCTGCGCAGAACAATGGTGGGGAATGCGATGGTACATGGCCAATAAAGGGAAATAAATCATCTGCCACGCACAGGCCGACCTGTAGCTCCGTACCATTACCAGCCACCCTTTATACCCTCGGGGACTGCACAGAGATGACAGTTAACCGGTTAGGTTAGACATTCCCTTCCCACAGGTTATTACTGTCATTAAAAAGACCTATTATCACAAAATAATGACTTATCCCCAGGAAGAGAAATCCAAGAGGTGCTGGGTCATTCAAAACACTCGCTGAGGGAGACAAAAGGTAAAGACTCCTAACTTCAATGAGCTGATTGGCCCTGGCAAGGCACCTCATATACCAAGGATCCCCCTTATGGGTACCTGGAAGGGCTACAAAAAGGAGATCCAAACCAAAATGATGGAAGAGTCCGGGTTACATTTAGGGCTCATTCACACGAGAAACGGCCGGCACGTACAGCTCCCGGGTAGGACAGGTGATGTGTGCGATTAGTACGCAGCCCCTGTCCTTCTCTATGGGAGTACGTGGCCGTACGCCGCCCGGCGCTCATCCGCCCTGCACGTGTGCCCGTACTCGTACGCTGATCCTGTCTGCATCCGAACCGGGACACATGCACCTGTACGAACATGCACTTGGGGTGAGCGTAGGGGGGCGTATGGCCGCGTAGTCCCATAGAGAAGGACGGGGGCTGCGGTCTAATCACACGCAGCACCGGTCCTTCCCGGGAGCGGCCGTGCACGGAGCTGTGCGTGCCGGCCGTTTCTCATGTGAATGAGGGCTTAATGGTTTTAATATGATGAAGCCAATCTTGGGACATGCACGAGGGAGGCCAACTAAGTTCAATATAGATCCGTCCCGACTACCTGTTCAGAGGGTTGGATTGGACTTTAGTTTCTAAGCCCCAATGTGAGGGGAATAAATTGACCCCAAAAACATGTTAGATGTTGTGTTCGTATTATAATTAAAAGCAACCAGAACTCATTTGGATTGGCGCTCCTCTTGTATTTCTATTCTTTTGTTACAGGTTTCCCCACATTGTACCTAGGACGTGGAGGACAAGAAGCCGCATCGGGTGTGACCTCATCTCCATTTTCTTTTGCAGAGATTCCTCTCACTTCTAACAACTCAACACCTTGGAAGTGACGTCTCCATCGCTTAGATTTCCTCGTTTGGTGTAATGGGGATATAGAAGGGGGGAATTTCATATTTCACATCCGTACCGACCGTTGTAGAACTCCCCCGTACTCTGAAGTTTCACAGTGAATTTTGTAAACAGCCAGTAAATAATACATGAGGATTTGTTCTCTGTGACCGAGTTGCCTAATCGGCTGAGCCAGAAGTAGAAATGGGCTCAGAACAACATAATGATAAACTAATGATCGACCGTAGAATTTGTCTTTTCAAATAATCGAAAACCGATTTTAGCTGGATACACACACACATCATTTTTTTAATTCAGCCTCACTCATAGTGGAAGAACAAATCTCTTGTGCTTGCAGCTAAAAGCTGATTGGCTGAAAGCATTGATCGGCCGACGATTTTCCAGCATGTCCCTTCAACAAAAGCCAATCTTATAATAAACTTCTGTCAAGGGGATAGGCCTACCCACAGATCGAATAAGCTTTAGTGGAATATGATTTGCTTTTCCACCAGGATGAATCCTCTTTTTTTCAATGAAACAAAAATTCAGTGTGATGTATTTCATGGAAACATAACATCTTTCCTCATAATGGTAAGCTGAACTATAGTGACGGTTGATGAGACGACACATGGTCACATGACAATTGGTAGAGAGTGTACAGTGTGCCAGAAGAAGTATCTTGCAGTGCACAAGTTTAGGAACAACGGAGATGCATTCTCAGCTCGATCACCAGGAGAGGGCATATTTGCTAACTGTTTCAACGTATTATTTCCCAACTGCCGAGTATTCTGAAGAGTATATCTTTGTATTTAATTCTTTGCACTTGTTAAAACCGTTCCTTGGCCTACCTCTCGTCGCTGTGCTTGCGCTGGAAATTCACTTTTTTTTTTATACGCTGGTGTTTTAATTAAACAAATAGACCTCGGTAATCAGATAAGGCATTGGCTCATCTGTTTCTTTGTACCGCTAATTTATTTCCAGAGATAAATAACACACAACTTTTATGCCTTACATTATTTTTTTAAAATTACGTAGTATTTTTCGCCTGCCTCGGCGCCTTCATTTGCATATTTACAATTGCGAAAATACTAGAGTTATTGTCTTTTAATGAAGTTCCCTACATAGATAGATGAGGCTTGTCCCCGAGTTTTTATTTCAGATTAGAATGTAAGCAGATGGTGTAAATGAGAATTCTGCTGGCTAGATTTGTGTCTCCTCGTCTTCGTGTTCTGCAGGCGAAGACAAATGTGCAGGGTCTGCAGCAGCCAATCGGAAAAGAGCTTTCAGTGTTCTGGCAAGAAGCAGATGGAAGGTGAATTCTGATTGTTTTTAGATGTCTGGTGCGCAGGGCCGCATTTACACTATGAGCTGCCCCAAGGCCAGATTCTTCAATGTGCCCCCCTCCCTGCCCAACCCCCCCCCCCCCCCCCCCCCCCCAAAAAAAAAAAACACCAAAAATCGGCAACGTCCGATACGGGACTGGCTGCCCAAATTACGCTGACCTTTTACAGAACCTTCACGTAGGCCTTCTTCAATGTGGTTCAGTAAAAGAGCCAGATGTATCAAGGGCCGTTTCCTAAACCAGAGCGGAGTGATTGTGGCGAGTCCCATTTATAGAATATGTCACGGGACGATAAGTCGATTAAAATCGATGGAAACCGTTCAGCGTTTAGCATCGATTAGTCGCCCCTGTTCCCGGCTTCACACACGCCGCACATCTTCCGCACCTCACACAGCTCTGAGCTCTCTCGTCGCTGTCCGCCGCCACCGAGCACGTCGTTGCAGAGAGACTGCAGCGTGGGGGAGAACGGAGATCTCTGGGAAGAAAGTAAAGTTGCTTGCAGGTAAGACTGCCGGCACTTTTCCCCCACATGCTGTATAAATGTATTGCTGGGATAGTGATTGGTTGTAGTCCTCTATAGCCGATGGTACATATACAGCACAATACGCCATCAGCTATAGAGGACTACAAATCCCAGCAATACATTATACACTGCATGCATAAATGTATTGCCAGGATGTGTTGAAGGGTAATGTTAATGCTACAGCACACAGACCATGGCGGCCTTCCAACCTTGGAGTAACGTTTTTTGCAAAAGGGGCATAGTCATATGGGAACAGAAAATGGCCCACCCCAAAGCCCACTTCAAGACGACACAGTTTAACCAGTTGGGTGTGGAAGTACTTGTGACCTGCTCAGAGCCCTGACCTCAACCCAACTGAACATGTGTGAGATAAACTGCAAAGATGATCGCGACGGGTCTGATGGGCCAGCAGTTGTACCTGCCCTGCACTTGTGGCTACGCGGGCACAAACTCCCAAAGACACCGTCCAAAATTGTGTTGAAAGCAGTTTTAGACCCATGGGGGGGGAGGGGGGAGGTTAACTTGAGGTAATCTTTCACATTAATTGCCCATGTAATGGGATTCAGGTGTGATGCTCAGTTGGCCACAAATAGTACAAGTTCGCACCAATTTATAAGATAAAACGTAGAAGTATGCAGCATTTTTTGGGGGGATTCCCGAAACATTTCTTTAGATCCAACTTCCAGACCAAATTCCATGCACAGTAAGAAATACTAATACAGCAAATCAAAACAAAATCATCACCCAAAGCAAGCAATTAGTAGACAATCCATGCAAACCACAAGTTGGTCTCTAATCATCCTGGACCAGCTGCCCAACAGAGCCGCTTGTGGAAAATAGTTGTACAACCAGAACACACTACAGATGTACTATACCATCATTACTCCATTACTAGAATACTATAGCTACTCCATTACTAGAAATACTATCGTTACTCCACAGCAAGAATTTCTAACAGGACCAAGAAAATTAGAATTGTGCCACACGCAAGCAGTATTACTGGTAGAAGCCAAATGCCATGCCACTGTGGTGATGAAGCCATGCTCGGCTGCCCACAACTCCACTCATTAGTCTCAGAACACACCTTTGTCTGGTTTCAGTTGGTTTAGTCTGGTGTCCTTTGATGGCCTGGGCTTGTCCCCCTCTGTGCTAGAAGCTCTGGGCGCCGGAGCGACACCTCGAGACTTTGTTGGTCTCATGTACCCTTTAATAGCTTCAGGTGCTTTTGCCTTCTCTTCTGTCTTGGCACTCTTACGTGGTGCTTTCTCTGAAGACTGTTCCTTCTTCAGAGGAGGAACCATGGCCTTCAGCTTGGTTTTGGAAGCATCGGCGGCCTCATCATGAAAAAGCTTAGGAGATGACATTTTAGCAGGAACTGGTTGTATAGTATCCTCACCAGATGCAGCCAGAGGGGCGTCCTGTATTTGGGGTT
>NW_017308040.1:174636-185212 GCF_000935625.1 Nanorana parkeri
GTCCGATACGGGACTGGCTGCCCAAATTACGCTGACCTTTTACAGAACCTTCACGTAGGCCTTCTTCAATGTGGTTCAGTAAAAGAGCCAGATGTATCAAGGGCCGTTTCCTAAACCAGAGCGGAGTGATTGTGGCGAGTCCCATTTATAGAATATGTCACGGGACGATAAGTCGATTAAAATCGATGGAAACCGTTCAGCGTTTAGCATCGATTAGTCGCCCCTGTTCCCGGCTTCACACACGCCGCACATCTTCCGCACCTCACACAGCTCTGAGCTCTCTCGTCGCTGTCCGCCGCCACCGAGCACGTCGTTGCAGAGAGACTGCAGCGTGGGGGAGAACGGAGATCTCTGGGAAGAAAGTAAAGTTGCTTGCAGGTAAGACTGCCGGCACTTTTCCCCCACATGCTGTATAAATGTATTGCTGGGATAGTGATTGGTTGTAGTCCTCTATAGCCGATGGTACATATACAGCACAATACGCCATCAGCTATAGAGGACTACAAATCCCAGCAATACATTATACACTGCATGCATAAATGTATTGCCAGGATGTGTTGAAGGGTAATGTTAATGCTACAGCACACAGACCATGGCGGCCTTCCAACCTTGGAGTAACGTTTTTTGCAAAAGGGGCATAGTCATATGGGAACAGAAAATGGCCCACCCCAAAGCCCACTTCAAGACGACACAGTTTAACCAGTTGGGTGTGGAAGTACTTGTGACCTGCTCAGAGCCCTGACCTCAACCCAACTGAACATGTGTGAGATAAACTGCAAAGATGATCGCGACGGGTCTGATGGGCCAGCAGTTGTACCTGACCTGCACTTGTGGCTACGCGGGCCCAAACTCCCAAAGACACCGTCCAAAATTGCGTTGAAAGCAGTTTTAGACCCATGGGGGGGGAGGGGGGAGGTTAGCTTGAGGTAATCTTTCACATTAATTGCCCATGTAATGGGATTCAGGTGTGATGCTCAGTTGGCCACAAATAGTACAAGTTCGCACCAATTTATAAGATAAAACGTAGAAGTATGCAGCATTTTTTGGGGGGATTCCCGAAACATTTCTTTAGATCCAACTTCCAGACCAAATTCCATGCACAGTAAGAAATACTAATACAGCAAATCAAAACAAAATCATCACCCAAAGCAAGCAATTAGTAGACAATCCATGCAAACCACAAGTTGGTCTCTAATCATCCTGGACCAGCTGCCCAACAGAGCCGCTTGTGGAAAATAGTTGTACAACCAGAACACACTACAGATGTACTATACCATCATTACTCCATTACTAGAATACTATAGCTACTCCATTACTAGAAATACTATCGTTACTCCACAGCAAGAATTTCTAACAGGACCAAGAAAATTAGAATTGTGCCACACGCAAGCAGTATTACTGGTAGAAGCCAAATGCCATGCCACTGTGGTGATGAAGCCATGCTCGGCTGCCCACAACTCCACTCATTAGTCTCAGAACACACCTTTGTCTGGTTTCAGTTGGTTTAGTCTGGTGTCCTTTGATGGCCTGGGCTTGTCCCCCTCTGTGCTAGAAGCTCTGGGCGCCGGAGCGACACCTCGAGACTTTGTTGGTCTCATGTACCCTTTAATAGCTTCAGGTGCTTTTGCCTTCTCTTCTGTCTTGGCACTCTTACGTGGTGCTTTCTCTGAAGACTGTTCCTTCTTCAGAGGAGGAACCATGGCCTTCAGCTTGGTTTTGGAAGCATCGGCGGCCTCATCATGAAAAAGCTTAGGAGATGACATTTTAGCAGGAACTGGTTGTATAGTATCCTCACCAGATGCAGCCAGAGGGGCGTCCTGTATTTGGGGTTTTTCAACAGGTGGCTCTGTTTTGTCTCCTGATAATTGGGTTTTGCTTGGAGCAATTTGGTTATTTTCTGCCTGTGGTATACCTGAAGCAACCAGCTTTGACTCTTCTGTATAACCAGATGCGACCTTTGGAAGTGGCACTTCAACAGCATCAGAGGTGGCACACTCCGTCATTTTTACTGTGTCAACACCGCAGGGAAGCAAGGGTTCACCCTGCTGCGGTTGTGCAACTTGATCACCACCCTCTAGAAGCCCCGGAGCAGCTTTCACTGAACAATCGGTCTCACGTTGGCCGTCATACTGGAGCTTTTCAACTACATTGGCCCCTGTAACTTTTGTACTCGTGCCCTTCGGTTTTCTGAATGAGCCAGTTTGGTGCACCAATCCGGATTCAGAAGCGGTCTTCAGCTCCTTGTCGTCTGTAGAAACTTCAGTCGTTGTAATCTCATTCTTTGACAATGACTGGGGCTCCGGGCACATCGAGAGATCTTTGTCATCTTTAACAGTCTTTGTTAGAGCTTCATCCTTTAACAAATCCTGATCTGATGAATGGGAGGCAGGTACTACCCTAGTCTCTGTGCCATCTTTGACTACCTCATTTGTCAGAGTGGCAACCTCTTGAACTAAAGGCCCTAAGGGTACACAGGGTTCTTTGTCATCTTTAGCCACTTCGCATGCTGGAC
Organism: Nanorana parkeri; assembly: GCF_000935625.1. Taxonomy (NCBI): domain Eukaryota; kingdom Metazoa; phylum Chordata; class Amphibia; order Anura; family Dicroglossidae; genus Nanorana; species Nanorana parkeri. The sequence goes on from NW_017308040.1 coordinate 177,149, forward strand.
TCGCACGCTTTGTCAAGTCCTTTACGGATGGCTGGGAAACTGGACCTATTATAGACTCTCTGCCATCTCTAGCTACTTCACTTGGTGTGTCAGCCTTTGATAACTCTTCATCTAATGCACCAACCCTGGACTCCAAACCTAAATTGGGTGCTCCTGGTGAATCTGGTTTGGGCTTCACTTTTTCCTCAGATACAGGTACATCTGAGGTTAGTGTTAGGATATCATTAGTCAGCTGGTCAAACAGATCAAAATCACGGGACTTTGTCTGAAGTTGTTTTAAGTTGTCAGTTTGAAAATAATCTAAACCAGCAGAAAGACTGCCACTGCCCTCTTCTATCAGAGGAGCCCGAGGTTCTTTCAGCTTTGACGTTTGGTCAAATGGCAGAAGCTCTGGACCGGAGGCCACAACAGATACCGGTGCCACATCCACATTGGTGAGAAGCCGGTTATCGGTTGAATCGGGTAACCCTGGACTATCCTTTTTCTCTAAACTATAGGGTCGCTTTAAAGATCCACGTTCTGCTTTCTTAGTGGTTACAGTTTTGGGCTCTTTAGGCTTGTTACTCGGTTCCATACAACCAGCACCGAGGTTTTGATCTTTTACCCCTTTATCACCTACATCATCCGCTCCCAGGACGGCTTCACTATTTGTTTTAGCTTTCACTTTGCCTTTCTTGCTTTTGGTTTGTCTGTCATAAGGGACATTCCCATCACTCTGGTACTTTCTAGAAGATGAAACTGGCTGGTCTCCGGGCATGATGGTGCTTTCTAGCTTAGCCATCTCTAAACTAACTTCAGGTTGTGGGAAAAGAACTTTAATGTGCTCTGCTGGTTTACATTTATCTTCTGACTTAGACTGACCCACATCTGGCTCTGCAGTTCCCAATGGCAATACTAATTCAGGTTCTTCTGAGGAAACAGCAAGAGTCTTTTGCTTATCTCCTAACACAACAGGTAAGGCCTGCTCGACTCTACCTAGGTCAAGTTCAGGTAGATGGACACCATCAGTCTTAATCGTGCTCACTAAAGAGGTTTCTGCAACATCTAGAAGATTCGCCACCAATGGCAGCTCCTTGTCAGTTGGCTCCACTTTAACCTCGGAACCCAAAAAATTGCTGTCTAGACTTTTATCTTCCAACTGTTGGCCGGTACCAGACGGGGGTTCTACACTCTTGCTACTTTGATCTTGCTTATGTTTTTGTCTGTGATTGGAAGCCTTTTGTTTAGTAAACTGTCTTTCCTCTCCTAACACTTCAGCAGGAGGGGGCTTCTCTTTCCTAAGGGAAATCTCTTCGTCTAACAGAATATCTGCAGGGATATTTTTGTATCGGGGTTTGGAGTCAAAGGTCCCATATTCTGGTTGCCACTGTTTACCATCTGCTGGGTGCCCTGCATAAGAACGGTCCCCGGCCCGCTTGTCTTTCTTTTTAGGCTTGTCCCATTTCACGCCAGATGTCAGGAAAGGCCTCTCAACCTCTAAAATTGGAAACGCCTGTTTCTCCCCTGCACAGTAATCCCCCTCTAGATGCAATGGTTCTTCCCTATAGTGATATCCGCCTTTCCTTTCCCCACTGTTCGCTTTCTCTCTCTTTGCTTGTTCTCTAGCAGGATTACTGGCTGCAAATTCAGGACTGAAGAACGGACATTTAGAAATATCTGCGTCAGCTAATCCAAATCTAGCATCCACAGAGGTCTCAGGTTTCCGGAGTTCTCCAGGTTGAAAGGGTTGTGGTTTGAAAAGTCTGCCATCGACTTGGTCACCAGGTGAGGTTTCAGGTGAACATATTGGATCGTTAATGTTTTGCAGAAGCGGCTTTACAGGCTCAGGCGAGTACAACGTTGCCATGCTGTCCTTCAGGTTAGCAGCATCTACTGTTCTATCAACCCCAGGACTAACAAGAGGTAGTAAGCCACTTGTAGCCGTTTCCTTGATATCCAGAGGCTGACTGGGAACAAATTCTTTTTCTAAAATTGGGTCCACTAGGGTGGCTAGTTGGCTGGTGTCAACAGGCAAAGGCTCATGGGAAATCTTTGGCAACTCCTCTTCACCAAACTCGGACTCTTTAGGATAGAAGCCTTTTCTTTGCTTAGGTTTCTTCTTCTTTCTCTTCATTGACATCTGGACCCCTTCAGGATCTCCTGCATCTCTGGCAGCTTCCTGACGACTCTCCATGATATCACGCGCCTTTTTATGTAATGCTTTAGCTCGAGAGGCCGAGGAATGGGAGTATTCCGCTGGAGGAAGGTTTGTGTTATTCCCGGTAAAGCCAGGCTCGGGAAGGTCACGCAATGCAGTCTTCCCTTTGCCAGGCCCCGGAGCCCTTGTTTTAGAGGTTTGCTTTACAGGTGCTGCAGATACAACAGGGACACGTGAGGTTCTCCACACCAGCCTGCTTCTATGTTCTACAATAACATTACATCCTGTACACGCTAGAACTCATTAATACAACAAGAATATCTGGATCAAACCAATCTGGTGTATGAAAAACAATTCAGTCATTTACATGGACCACCGACTCTGGACTGAAACATATTAAAATGAATCCTGCTCAATAACTTAAAGCTGAACTCCAGGCAGATCTAAAGAGACACATTAAAAGCAGCTCTGTATTCAATAATACATCATTTAATTATTTTTATTTTAAAATGCAAATACCTGCACTTGATGTGGTATCATCCTCTTGTAGTCCCTGTACAGCAGAGCATAGACTGGGGCGGGAGACACTACACAAGAGGCCAACCAGTTGAGCATTGCAGCACATGTGCCAACAAGGAACATACCGAAAAAGAGAAGCGCGCAGACTTGGAGATAAGCTCATCAGTCTGCGGCTTCTTTTACTGTCCAGTCACAAGACCTATAAGTATTAATTATGGCAGATAAAAATCAGGTCTACTGCCACACGAGGCTGTCTGGCAGAGCTGTACAAATCCCAGAAGTGTATAGGGGGGAAAAAAAACTAAACACACCTTTGTCAGGCAAGAGACAGCCCCCCCCGATATACATGTCATTCGTACGGTTTGCCTGGGGTCCAGCTACAACATTTTAAAGCTGAGCTTTAGGCAAACTTACAAATAAATGTAAAGCTTAAATTGTATCCATAGCCAGACTGTATTAAAAAAAAAAAAGGTTAAAAATCCTTCGTCAGATTATGTCCTCTGTCTGTCTGTGAGATTCTCTCACTTCAAAGTTTATAGGATGGGAAAGCTACTCAACCCAAAGGAAAGGAAATCCCCTTAGATGTCACAAGCATTTTAGGGCCACTGACAATGGTCACCAGGAAAGAGGGACAGTCTCCCCCAGCAAGGACACAAACGCAGCAATAAAAATGTTAGAGGTCTTCACAAGTCCAAATTCAAAGCTTGGCTCCAGATGCAAGCTGGTTGTCTAGCTGTTGTGCTGACCTGGAAACCTCTATACGGCAACATTCATATAGGAGGAGGAAAGTTGGAGAAACAAAGTCTGCTGCTTGTTCCAGATCAGTGATGCAAAGCATTGACACAGCCTCCATACTTCCCTTATATAAGGTTCCATATAAATGGAAAGCACAGCCAAGCAAAGCGGAGTTGTGTCCTCTCCCGGAGGAGACAACAAGATCTCTCTGCAGGTAAGAATATTTATATGGGGCAGTGGTGATTGCAACATATCCTCTTTATAACTAAAAATACACTAAGCCCTAAGCCTGCATTTGGGGCACGTAGAAGCTTTATTTCGATTCCCATTGGTATTGAACTGGCCAAAAATTTGGTGAGCCTGGAATTCAGCTTTAAGATTAGAAAAAAATTAAACGCAGCTTAAAGAGTAAGTAGAACAACTTGCATTGAACAGGATGGCTCAAATATACTCTGTTGATAAGGAACGCAAACCTTTGTCCTATTCTCATTTGTTCTTTCAGTGGCATTTGGGCATGCAGTCCCTGTGTCAGTGTCATGCTACTGGTGGCCACACATACAGATATTTGACATATTTAATCTTGGTTCCTGCCCTCCGATTTTCTATTCTGCATTAAAAAGATTCCACAGTGAGCAACACCACGTGGAGAGGATATCGTCTGGGGGGAAAAAGACCCACAGGGCACCCACTACGCACCTCTGAAAGACAGCCGTCAGTCAAGTGTAATCGATGCCCAGAGAGTAACAAACATGGAAGATTACAAATAAAAAGGGTCAACGGCAAACAGCCTTCAATAACATGGTATGGCGGAGTCTCTGCCAGACTACGATTAGGTAAAAAAAACTCCTTGGTAAAAAAACAGAGATCGGATGTTACATTACTCAGGAAGAAAAGATTTCAGCAATCCCCCCCCCAAAAACATGTATATATACCCCACTCACTACTGGACATTATCAGAGAATATTTGGTCACTATGCCATCCTCTTATAAAAAGGAACAGTAAAGGAAGTCTTACCTGTCTCAGCGGGATGTTCAGGCTGCTGTGTTTCATCTTTTTCTCTGATGGCTGAAACTTCCTCGGGCTGCTGAAGAACCTCGGGGGAAGTCTCTGCTGGTATAAGTTCAGTAAGCAGCGTTGTTTCTTCCGCAGAGACCTCTGGCTTAGAGGATACTAGTATGTCAGCCAGGGGAGAGGCGGGAGGCTCTTCTGGGGTCTGGGCAACCAGAGGCTCCACGGGGGTCTCAGCAACCGGACAGACGGCAGGCTCCACGGGGGTCTCAGCAACCGGACAGACGGCAGGCTCCACGGGGATCTCAGCAACCGGACAGACGGCAGGCTCCACGGGGATCTCAGCAACCGGTGGCTTCTGTTGGGTCTGGGCAATCAGAAAGGCAGGAGGCTCTCCCTCAGTCTGAATGGCAGGAGGCGCAATCTCAGCCTGAGTAGGAGAGGCAGGGGGCTCTACCTCAGCCCTTGGGGCAGGAGAAATGGGAAGCTCTACCACAGCCTGGGTCTGAGCAACCGGAGGGGCAGAAGGGTCTACCTCAGCTTGAGGGGCAGGGGGTGCAATCTCAGCCAGAGCAGCAGGGGGCTCTATCTTATGCTGAGCAGGAGAGGCAGGGGGCTCTGCCTCAGCCCTTGGGGCAGGAGAAATGGGAAGCTCTACCAAACCCTGGGTCTGGGCAACCGGAGGGGCAGAAGGCTCTACCTCAGCTTGAGGGGCAGGGGGTGCAATCTCAGCCAGAGCAGCAGGGGGCTCTATCTTATCCTGAGCAGGAGAGGCAGGGGGCTCTGCCTCAGCTACAAGAGAGGCAGGAGAAGCTGGGTACTCAGAGGACTCTTGGATCCAATTAGCAAGGGCCGCTTCCTGAATCTGAGCAGGGGAGACCAGAGGCTCTGCTTCATTTAACGTAGTAGTAGGTGCTGGGATATCTTGCTGGGTTTGGTTGGCAGGGGTTGCTTCGTGGTTTGCCTGGAAAGCAGGTGGCACCTGTTCTTGCTCAATAGTTTCCTTGTGTGGTTGATTCTCCACTGGAGCAGTTTCTTCGGACGCTATTGGATCTTCTAAACTTTCATGCACAAGACATTCAGGAGATGGAGGAGAATCCGCAATGGAGATAGCAGATGCTTCTTGTGTCCTCACCTCTTGGCTTGGATCCTCTAATATATTAAAAACAAAAAAAAACAGCATTTTTAGCCAATACCAATAAAATTCTAAAACCAGCTTAAAGTGACATTAAAGTGAGTCAGCAGCAGTGACATTTGTCAGCCATGCCCACGGCAACATTTCTCACCCCACTGTAGTTCCAGCAGGCACCGCGTACATGAGTGGCAACTCTGCTCTGAATTCAGGAGCAGGGTGGCATTGTTGCCACACCATCACAGGAAGCTAAATGAAGTGCACCTTACTGGCAGGATCAGCAGGTATTTGTGGACTTTGTAGAGAAGTGTGCGGTGGCGATTTTATTTGCTATGGAACTTTAATGGGAGGCTATAGAAGCAATTTGTGGCTTTGGGAAGAACATAATTGGTTTCAGGATTCACACCTTCTAATGCTACAGGACAGCAGAAGTGTATAGGTTTCCTAGCATCACTAACTACAGGAGTTCAATGACTATTGGCTGATAAAAACATCCCGAGCGGCTCTCAAACACAATGAGTGCAAAGAGCTCAGTGACGGGGAGAGCGTGCAGACTATTCCCACGTTACAGTACTGCTCATCCTGTACAGGCCAGCTACAACTCCACCACTCACCTCGGGGGTCCTCAGGAACGGTCTTATGGTCCGGGAAGGAGGCTCCTTCTGCTTCAAAAGTCTGTGCGTCTACAGAGAGGTACTCTGGAGCCTCATCTGATTCTTCATAGTCAAAGGCAACTATAAAAAAAAAACACCATTTATGAAAGGGTCTGAAAAAGTAAAACCGCAAGATCCATAGAAACCAACAGTGAGAATCCGGCTGATCTGTGGATGGTAATACATTTGTCTTTGCACACAAGGCCTCCAGCCGACATTTCTCTTACCCGGCTCTTGCAGCTGCTGATCAGCCAATCCAGGTAGAAGCTGGCTTTCTGGAGCATCAAATAGGAAATCCTCAGATTGCGAGGCGTGCAGATCTCCAGATTCTGCAACAAAAGAAGTTTATTCTTAAAGAGACCCCGTCAACAACTACAGGCAAAAGCACGCATTTTACAATTCTTACTCGCAGTGTTTGCCTTTCCATGAAAGATTTTTTCATTCATTGGCAACTTGCCTTTGAACTTGCTAAAAACTGACTACTGCAAGAAGAGTCAATTCCTAGGAAAGCCCCCTCCGCCCCTGCATGCCAAAGCCCTGTCCCCTTCCAGGAATGTCCAATTCTGCCTGTGCTGGCCCAGCTTCTCCTCCCCTCAATATATAACCCTTTATGTAGCTGCCGGATGTTTTCAAACCAGATGAAATAAAAGCTTATACTGTTATGAGCACCCCTGCCAGGGTTTTATGGCTTGCCCCATCCATGCAACAGTTCCTTTTGCTGCAATGTTTGGTCTGCAAATAAATGTGGATAGAAATATAAACTCATTCAAAATAAAAAATATAAAGAACACGAATTACAAGTATTTGGTCCATACAGTTAGTGCAATAATAGATCTTTCACTAGAACAATATATACCGATGGCAAAACATTTACATGCCGTACAGGATACTTATTACACGCACCAACAGTCCATATTATTTCAGACAACGGCTCTACCCTTCATCAGGCTAAAATTGATAAAATCATTCAAAGCTAAACTTCAGGCTCCTCCCACCACCCCTCTAATTGATTGATTGCTGGCCCCAGTCCCAAGTGTTCTCTGTTTACAGAAGGTGGGGTCCCTCTTGTGTCCGTGGGGTGACGTGGACACTTCATACTGGCTTTCCAGCGGCGCAATCCATTCGGGATCCATAAGAGGAGTTTGCAGTCGCAAGGTTAGTATGGGCCCGTCTGCAGCGCTGGGGGATTTGTGGCCCCTTGCTCCCAGAAACTGCAACGGCGAGGAACTAAGTAGTTCCTTTTTTAAAAACAAACAAAAAGCACATGCAGACCGGAATCTCACAGCTCACGCAGAGGACCCTTTAGAGAAAGTCTTGAGTTTCTGGAAAGTTTGAAGATTGCTGAACAGCAAAAAAAGCCCCAAAATAGAGAGGAAAAGTGGAGTCTCAGCCCGTGAGTCAGCAAATTCATCTCCAGTCACCTCAGCTAAAAATCAGCGAGCAGGACGACAGACGTTTCTGATGAAGGAAAAAAAACATAGCGTCCTCAGCAGTCCTGAGGGCCCCACGCAGAACGACAGGCGAGCACTGATTAAATGTGAATGAGACTAGAGGACAGCTGCGGAGCGAGCTCAGAGACTGCACATGACAGGCAGGAGAGGAACTATCACTATGTCACAAGTGACGGCTTCCCTCTGCAATGTCAGCCACTCCAAGAGATCAAAATACATTCAGCACATTGACCCAACACTGGCTCAGGCTTCAACAGATCATGTTAAAGGGCCAGTATGCTGAAAAACAAATGTTCTCCGGAAACAATGTGATCAGCATCTGTAATGGCTGCAAGTCCCACGCCGATCACATTGAATCAGACCGGCCCTGAAAGTCATTCTTACCAGCAATCCGAGGTCCCGGGTTAGGTACCTCATCAGTGTAACCG
>NW_017308040.1:185267-191614 GCF_000935625.1 Nanorana parkeri
CAGCTAGATCCTGCCAGTAAAGCTTCCTGTTCTAGGGTGACACGCGAAGGCAGGGCTACAGAACATCTCCCTAAGATGACAAAAAGGTGTTTTGTAGTCCACATAGGACAACTGGGCAAACCTAATCATATTGTTTGAGAAGTTAGTTCAGGGAAGTCACAAGCGCGTTGGATTTATAGCAGGATCAACAGGAATTTTTCCGCAACTGCAGAATAAGTACTTGTCCTTCTAGCAATGCCATCATCTGAGGACTGTAATATATTTAATGGTTTGAGGTTTAGATGGACATTTGAACTGATCCTCAGACATTGAAACCAGTGGAGGGCTGTTCATAGATTGCACCCATTCAGAGGCAGTCGAGGGGTGCAGGAATTAATGACATCTGGGTTATAACTTCTCCTCCCCGGACGTGGCACGTGTACAACAGGCCGAGCTGAGAGGGACTTAATAGCAGATCTTAGCAGCTGTTGCGATCTGTTACGGGCGCAGGAAGGGGGTGATTCTAGGCCGTGCATGTGCTCAGCAACCCTTCTTCAGACATTCACACACACTTTCCAAGACTCGTGCCAACTGCTAAACTTTGCTCACCTGAAGGACTATGGGAGCCGAGGGCGAGCTGCTCCTCTGCGGTTGGCTGCCAGATATCAGAGTGGGGGTCACTTTGCGTGACTTGAAAAGCAAGATTCGCTGAGTCATCAGTTGGCGTCTCCCCAAATGTGGCTGAAATAAAAAAATACAAAACTGAGTCAGACAGCAAAGAGGACCGGTCACCGGCTGAAGGTGGGGCACCAACAGCCAACTCTACAATTACTGTTCCAAGTACGTGGGGAAAGCAGCACTGTAATCCCGGGCCAAAAATCAACGAAGACCAAAACACTTTACCAAACACACTTGTTAAATATCCAATTTAATAGGTTTTTGCAAAAATAAATGATATATATTAATAAAGCAAGCAAAGGTCACGGTGTTCAGTAATACCTGTTGTTTTCTCTGATGTGTCTGCGCTCTGGGTGTCCATATCACCAGTTGTTTTGGAGTAGGAGTCAGTCAACCATCCGTCATCAAAGGCCCCCTGTGCAGCTTCTGTATGGGAAGAGAAGAACAATAAGAATCTCTCCTTCAGATATTGTCCCATCGTTATGCATGAAGCAGTTTGTAGGTAAAGTTAGCACTGCAGGGGGGAGGGGGGGGGGCAGAGGAATGTTAAATACAGGGTTTTTTTGGTACTCCCGTAATAAAAGTTTCTGTAATCGCTGGAGGACACGAGATTCTGCAATAAATGCTGATCCAATGACAATCTTCAAACACATCCCAGCCAATAGGACAGCCGGCCTTCAGAGGTCTGCTACGTCCCCCCAGGGAGTTAATGCGTCTGCAGAACATGCACGGCACAGACGACATTTCGTTTTTCATGCAATCTTATGGAGCTGTGGCCAGGCTATGGACATTTAAGTGTTTACAAGCCCTCACTGACCCCTATAGGTGAAGGCACCAACTTTACTATTGAGCTCAGCCCACCCTGATCCACCTCCCAGCACCGATGTCCTTTAATGACAGAACAGGTACACCGGAAGAGGGGAGAGCAGAGTGCCGAGACACAACGTCACGGCTTCCAATGTGAACTTTGAGGATGAACTGCTGCTCAATGCCTGCAACTACAGAGGTCAGTTGGGTCTGGTTTAGAAGCGCACTTACTTCTGGTTAAAATGTTAAAATGTCCATAGCCATGCCAGAATTCTGTTTCAACTTGTGCAAAGAAAGCCAGTAAAGCCGTCTGTCAGCAGCGAGAGACTACAAGCACTTTAACGTGACCATAAATGCATCCATGAATGTTACGCATATAAAAGCAGCTTAAACGTCGAAGAAAAAAATCAGCCGCAGGTGTGTGTGAAAATCATGCGGAGCGAGAGCGAGAAGATACAAGCTGTGACCTGATGGATAACAAGGAGGAGGAAGGCACCTGCTTGGATCAGAGGTTCTCTCTGTAAAGGAGAGAAGAAGCCAGACGTGTCGCTGAAGTCCAACAAACAAGCTTCAGACATGGACTCTGCACACAGGAGGGACAAGAAGTGCAAGTTATACAGGAAATGAACGTTCACTAAATCAAAAACTGCAGAATTGTACCAAAGTGATCAATCAAGTTGTATCTTTAATATACACGGGCTTTAAAACGAGACCTGAAACTGAGGAGCCTGGAAATGCAGCCAGGATACAAGGACTCACACAGGATAGCTCAGTGCTATCGGATTTGTTCTACAGATCAATATGGGACATCTGACGTTCCCCCCCCCAGCAGATCTCTTGCTACAAACCCCCAAAAATCTTTCTGAACGCAGACTAAAGGCTTCCACACTCCACATTAGGTGCACATGCAGCCGCTGTGTTTTGGGAAGACAGATTCTACAAAATCATGAAGAAAGTCAACATGAGAATCCATTGATCTTGCCCCCGGGGGTGTCAGTCGGTCTGTACATGGATGTCATCAGTCAAGAACACCAGGACTTTAACATTTTTAAGTTGTACAACTTGTACGGTGGGGATTCAATTTAATTTTCACCATTGGATTCACACAACACTGGGGGGGCCTTGTTTTATGGCGATATAAAAGCAGACATTTCTTTGTAGCTTAAAGCAAACCTTGAATGCCGAGTAGAACCATCTATGGCAGAAGTTGCAGATGTAACATTTGGCCTCTGCCAGCTTTACTCCTCTGGATCTGAAGACATCTGCCCAGCCTCCTAGATAGAACTTTAGCTCGGGGAGGTCGGGCTGGGCCGGTTCATTTACAGCAATGGTCTTCCACAGATTCTCAGTTACACGGAGGTCTGGCCTTTGGCAGGGCAATTGTAGCACAGGCAAGTTCTTATTCATTCACTCCAGTGTAGCAATGGCTACCTGTCCTGGTGAGAGGAGACTCTGCCATAGTCCAGTCTACACTGAGTGGCCACACTATGACCACCCCCCCATCTTGCGGAGTCTTGGCATTGACTCCGCAAGATGGTGAAAGGCGATGGAGGAATCTGACGCCGCGCCTGATGAATAGCGCCGTCCAGTTCAGAGAGATTTGTTGGTTGTGGAACCAGCTGCCTGATTGGCTCTTTCAACTTCGTCCCACAAATGCTGCAATTGGATTGAGATCTGGTGATTGTGGGGGCCCCCTAAGCAAGGTGAAGTCTCCCTCGTGTTCCTGAAACCGCTCCTGCACAATAGGAGCACAATGGCATGGCGCATTGTCTTGTTGGAAGAAGCCATCTCCATTGGGATACGCCGTCAACATGATCGGATGAACTTGATCAGCGACGATACTTTGGTATGTTGTGCTATTCAGATGTTGTTCCACACGAATTAAAGGGCCAAAATCATGCCGGGAAAACACGCCCCCAAACCATAACACCGCCCCCACCAGCTTGAAGGGTTGTACTCATGCATGTGGGGCGCATGCTTTCATGCTGTTCCCGCCAAATTCTCAGTCTGCCATCTGCATGATGCAACTGGAAACGCGATTCATCCGACCACATGACCTCCAACGCTCGACTGTCCAATCCTTGTGTTCCTGTGCGAATCGGAGACGTTTTATCTTGTTACCTGCAGACAGCAAAGGTGTTCGAACCGGCCTTCGTCTTCCATATCCCATACGACGCAGTGTACGGCCAACAGTGCGTTCAGAGATCATTGGAGAGGATCCCTGATTAATATCTGCAGCCATTTGATGTACTGTTGCCCCTCCCCCGTTCTGCCCTAACATTGACTAGTCGCTGACGGCCACAATTCGCACGTCCAGACCCAGATTTTCGTCTGACAGTCCGGTCTTTAATATAATATATAATAATCCGGCCACTCGGTGTACAGTTGCCCCATGAAGAGTTCCTCCCATCTGTAGAAATCTGCAGCCCCTCGGTGGAAGGCCTTCTCCTGACAGGCGCTTCTACAGAACTTTATCCTTGACTTGGTTCCGATGGTCTTCATGATGTTGCGTACATAGATGAATCCTCGAACGTCGGCACCCTTCAGGGACAGGTTCATATTTTGAGATCATTGACACCAATTGCTCCGCTCATTAGGTGGCATCTGAAGGCAGCAGGTAAACCAGAAGTGATTTTGGGGTAACAGTAAAAGGAGAACCTAAGCAATCCAGACGCCTCTATTTTTAAGTAATAAATATGCATTTGGTTTTTTTCCACTTCAACAATTTGGGCGATCTTGTGTAAATCAGCGAGGGAACATCTAAATGCAATACATTGTAACACTACAAAATGTTAAAGTCGGAGGATGGCGTGAATACTTGTGCCAAGCGCTGTATATGACTCCAGCGGGAAATTACCATTTACAGCTACAGACTGACTGATGAGCAACGGGAGAAATCAAGCAGCACAGGGTGGAAGCCGCACAGCATGGAGATTATAGGCCTGAGGGAGTCAGCAGATGGAGGAAGTTTACATTCGGAGATTAGAGTCACGATAGCAGCGAGTGGAGCTTATACTGTATTAATCAAATGGAACGAGAAGACAGAGGATGGCAGCTACATACATTCAAACAAAACACACATGCAGATGTGGAGCTCGGTGGTGTTGGCCGGGTATTAGGAGGTTGCATGTAGTAGGCAGAGGGTGGAGAAGACAGAAAGCAAAGCAGAAGGTGGAGTTGAGGTTAAGCTTGTTGAATCTGACTGCCAATGTCGTATTGTTGCTCTTTAAAGGGGATGTTTGAGCAGTACATGGAGACATTAAACCCTCAGATTTTTTAACATAAAATACTGCAATGTGCGCCTTACTGTAATCCATGGTAGTTTCCCTTCTCTTTGCTGCTCTTCCTTTTAAATCCTTCTCTCCTCATGCTGGTGGGGAACTTCTGTTTTGCAGCAGACTGCCTTGTCTCTGGAATGGCTACATGGTATCTGTGTGTAGGTTCACAACCTGAGCCAGCACTACAGGAAGAGGCACTCAGCTACAAAAGGGAAGTTCTCCACCAGCATGAGAAGACATGAGGATTTAAAAGGAAGAGCAGCAAAGAGAAGGGGAACAACCATGGATTACAGTAAGGCGCACATTACAGTATTGGTTTATGTTAAAAAATCTGAGGGTTTAATGTCACTAAGTTTTGAAGCCGGCCATGACTGCCGCAATTAGGTTTCCCCACAGCCAAAAATCCCCCCTACCTGCCCTTACCCCTGAGTAATACGGTACACACCCACCCATCAGATCTGGATTTCCTCTATAGGAGAGGCACTCCAGACTCACTTATAGGGTTTTATTATGACACATACTCCCCCAGGCCGGTCACTTTTCTGCCTCATTCCCTCCCTCTCTAGGTATCTCATCTCCTTCAGCAGACTTCCCCAATTACAGGCCACATTGTGTCCATGCAGAGAGGATACCGACACACAGAAGACACTTGTGGGGGGTGCATTATTCTGCCGCTTTATAGAAAAGACCCCATTAAAGAAATGGAGCCGGGTAAGCCGATCCCTCTGGACAGCACACGCCTCCCCCCTTCTATGTGGCTGCACACGGCTGTGATTTATTGGCGGCATGTGGTGCGCTCTGTGGGACACGGATGATGAATGATGTGTCAGGTCGGCTCTGCAGCTGAGCCAGGTTATATATAGTATCAGGGTGACAATCATGTACCAGGAAGATGTTCTGTGTCTCCGAGGGCAGGAAAGATCTGCGCAGCATCGGGAGGGAGCAGAAGATCCACCAAGACCTCTTCATCCAGCTTTGACCCAAATGGATCTGAAATATAGTAGGAGAACGTTACCGGTCAGCATGGGGCCCGAGCCGCTACAACGGCTGGACAATGTCATTTATGTGGGGCCCGGTCAGCACAAGGCAGCTGTGACCACCGATCATTTCCTTGGCCGGGAACACTACACAAAAGAGAACAATTCAGTCACGTGGTTGGCCAATTAATCTAAATCCCGACGTTGGTCTGGGCAGTTTAACACGAAAGATTTGATAAAACATTAAAATGCAGACGGCGCTGTGGGAAAAGAGCCAATAGCGGGCTGTGGTCAGGCAGTGTGGGGAGAACACAAGCTGAGGAGCTCTAGATGGCTCCATTCCAGATGTGGTCAACTTGCCCATGCTGGACACAATGACTGAGTCCCTACAACTGGCTTCTACCGATCCCCATAGACTCACCTGACCGGCACTTATAGTTCCTACTCAGCTGACCCTGGAAGCCAAGAGAGGTGATGTCCCTCACCCAGTCATTCCGCAGTTCTCTGGCTGTTCATCACCATCACAGGGAGGAAATTCGTATGTTCCCCCATGCTGGGAAGTGTTGTGGGCCGTAGAAGGGGAGGGGGGGGGGGGGGGGGGGGGGGGGGGGGGGGGGGGATATAGGGG
>NW_017308040.1:191810-197019 GCF_000935625.1 Nanorana parkeri
GGTGTGGGGGGGGGGAGGGGGGGGGGGGGGGGGGGAGAGAGGAGGTCAGAGGATGACCTTTGAAGAGAAACCATCACTTTGCTCTTCACAGTCATTGAGACCAAGGTAGCACAGTCCCTCTAGATGCTGAACGGGGCGGACAACGGAGAGCAAGGTGACCACACAAAGGCAACACAAATCTGACAGATCTTCACCCATCCCGATGCCAGATGTGAGCTCTGTACAGTTCCCTATAATGATCCGGTGCTCAGGGAGAGAAAACTTCTATATATAGACCATCGGAAAGGATATAGAAATCCCGCTGTGGTGACATCACTTTTACATTTACAATGTTCACAAAATAAAGAAAAAAAAAGAAGAAGCGTTGGTGCCCAAAATTAAGGCTTCTTCTAAAAGAAATGTATTGAAGTTTTGCATGTGAATGACGTATTCTGCTATCCAGAGAGCATTGGGCTCCTTTTCTCACCATTTTCAGGATTCTGCTGAAAAAAAAGTCCACAATGCTCAACAGCAGATACTGACCCAAAAAAAAATATGTACCTGGTTTGGACATTGTATTATATGGTGATTTTGCACAGTTGCATCTTTACAAAACGATACAATGGAGTGCTTCCATGATATTTAGTTTGCAGAGCACACTGAACATTGCAATATGAAAGCCCTGCACCAGCTATCCAGCAATACGAAAGCCCTGCACCAGCTATCCAGCAATACGAAAGCCCAGCACCTGCAATCCGAAAGCCCAGCACCTGCAATCCGAAAGCCCAGCACCTGCAATCCGAAAGCCCAGCACCTGCAATCCGAAAGCCCAGCACCTGCAGTCCGAAAGCCCAGCACCAGCACTCCGAAAGCCCAGCACCTGCAGTCCGAAAGCCCAGCACCTGCAGTCCGAAAGCCCAGCACCAGCTACCCACCAACTGCAATCTGAAAGCTCAGCACCAGCTACCCACCAACTGCAATCTGAAAGCTCAGCACCAGCTACCCAACTGCAATCTGAAAGCTCAGCACCAGCTACCCGACTACATTAAAGCCCAGCACTAGCTACCCACCGACTGCCACTGCTCACGTCAGTGTAAGACCGAAGAGAGGGCTGGGCCCCTTTGACTAATGCAGATGCATTTGTTGTGAAAGAACCTGGGACACAGTAAAGTAATTGCATAAGCTACACAACGGCCTCTACCTCTCACACTGCTGGTGGCAAGTGGGAGATTGCAAATGTGTTTCATATCTATCAACTGAAAAGAAAGGCTTCAGTATTGTGCTTATTCTTAGTCAGTGTTTAAAGTCGGGGGGAGGGGTTAGCTGTATTGCTTAGTCATGAAGCCGATCTGACTGCATTTTTATACACCAACAATTTCCATTCTCCGGATTCCCTTCAAAGCAATGACATGGCATTGTGCTGGAATTCAGAGCTGTAGTTACTGTACGGGACTACCCAGCAAGGAAGTCTCGGCCCGCACATTATCTACATCAGTCCTGCCGCCATTTCTAAGGATCCAAGCAGACCATCCCCTGAACTACGCGCTGAAATGAAGGGAAAGCCGATCTGTACGAGACAACAGCACTCTGCTGGATCCACACCGCATGGAATCCTCACACCTGGAAGGGCTTGCGTGCCGCCTCATACAATGTTAAAGATGTGAAAGAATTCTCCAAGTTCATTTTAGAATCAAAAAGTGACGGCGAGGACTAAAACGCATCAATGTTTGCGTGCAGCAAGAACACGCTCTGTGACCGCCAGCTTCATATAGAATGATATGAAGTTATCTGCCTGTAAATCAAAGCAGATATAAAAGACAACATCTCTAATCCATTTATAGATCATTTAATATACTTAAATCGCAAGCAAAACCTGAACATGCCGGTACAGCGGAGCTCAGACTGAGGGGGGAGAAGCAGCACAAGGAGCCAGTCCGTTGTACTGAACAGGGAACATGATGATTGGGGGGAGCAGAGTGACTGAGAATAGCTGGTCAGTCTGCAGCTTCTCCTTTTGCATTCCGGTCACAGACTGAGGGCAGGTTCACACCATTTTCTGGACCAGATCTGGAACCTGCCCGCAGTTCCAGTGCATTCCAGACCAGACAAAATGAGACACGTCGTATTTTTCTGGTCTGGAACGGACTGCGCTGGTGTGAACAGAGGCCAGAAATAGCACAGGGATACATTAAGATGCATTTTGGGTCCGGAAACAAATCGGGTCTGGAGATGATGTGGTGTGAATAGGCCCCGAGGGACCTGCAAGTGTTACTGAAAAAGTTTGGGTCTCCTGCTGTGTAAATCTAAGGACTGGATGGACAGAAATACAAAAAACTTAGCGAGCAAAGCAGCTCTCCTACATATATTCCCTCTGTGTATTCTACAGTTTAGCTCTATTAATAGCTCTGGTACCGCGGTCTACAGCAATGTGCAATCCTCTATGTGATGACAAAGCAGAAGTCGCCATGGCGGGGATTAGAGCATTAAATGCTGCGCTCTGTATCTGAGCGCTCGCCGTACGCAGCAGCTTCTGCCCTTAATAAGACCGTGAAGCAGAAGTGAGGAAGCAGATCATCGCTCTCTCAAACTACGTGACCTACTTAGAGGCACGGGATCCGCCAGGACGCGGCGCTTATATAAGAGCCATCAATCGCTCCCTATTATCGCTCTCTTCCATTTATATTCAGCGGGAAAGTTCCTTTAATGAACGCTGCGCACATTTCACGCGTCGCTGGGCTAAGTACCAACAGGGAAGTCTCTGGAGGAAGATGCTGGTTTAAAAGCTTCAAAAAAACACGAGGCCGGCTTTTATTTTTTTGTGGGAGTGTTTGGGCCAATGACGATGGAACCAAAAGTATGACATTGAGGCTCCTCAGAGGTGACTGACATGACCGCAAAAGGCTGACAGTACAAAAACCTGAGACCGAGCCAGAAATCTGCACCCCCCCCCATACAGAGGCTGCATGTGTGTGACTGCAGAGGGACACTCTTCTATTCACATGCTCATACCGACTTCTAGGCACACACATGGGAGGGCGATCAGCAATTAACCCCTTCCTGACCAAGTGACATGCAGTGTACATCACAGGCATCGGGCCTGTTCAAAAACAGACTCCCGGCGGCTTTTGCTGCCCGGACTCACAGTAGAGTCCGCTTTTGCTGCCCGGACTCACAGTAGAAGCGATTCTGGCAGCTCAGCTACCGCCAGATCGCTTCTACGGGCCAGAGCCCCCCTATGTGATAGCAATTAAAGTTAAACAAAAAAACACAAGTTTTTAAAATAAAATAAAAATGTTTTAAAAGTCCCAAGTCTTCACGTAAACACGCGTTGTGTGGGTACGTATGAAATCAACGATCGCGTTACACTTAGGGTATCGCCACGCACGCCGGATGCGAGAGCAATAATTCCAGGGACAATATTTCCGCGCATCTCTAAACTGATGACCGGTGGGGGCTCTTAAAGCGTCATCTAAGGACTTTCTGGGGTACTGAATTTTGTTGGTTTCACGGACGCACACATTTTTTTTTTTTTTTTAAGCCCGTGGACGTGCATCAAAACTTCCCCGTGAACAAAAAAAGTGCAACCGTGAAATCACAGCACACAAAAACATGCACAAGGGTGCAAGGTCCTTCCGAAGAAGGGACCTACTTTCCCGACCCCCCGGGGCGCAAGGCTCCTGGCAGGAGTTGAGACTGTTGGCCCACCAACCCGAAGGCGGTGGACCCATTTCCTTCGGGGACCTGCCGCAACAGGTCCCTCACAGTACTAGGCAAGGGGGCTCTCCTGAAGAGAGACCCCCCTTCCTAGGTGGAAGGAGACAAGAGAACCCCGTAGGAGGCACAGAATCTCCTCCCAGCGTCAGGAATAGACCCCAAAGAAACCTGCACCTTCAGCATCTGTGGGTCAAATAGTAAAATAAAATAAAAAAGTGCCAATCGTGGATAGAGTGCTTAAATAATTACACACAATTTTTAACCCGGGCATTTACTTGTTGTAACCTAACGTTTTATATTTTATTGTGTTTTGGGACATTTAAGTGATTTTTTACTAAAATTTGGGGTTTGATAAGGAGTTGCGCTAATATGGTGCAACAAAAGCTTGCAGCTGCTGCCATTTTATTCTATAGGGTCTCGGCTTTCAGAAATTATATAATGTTTGGGGGGTTTGAAGTAATTTTCAGGCCCAAAATGTGGATTGCGACATGTAAACAAAATATGAAAGGCCTTGGTGATGAAGGGGTTAAAAGACGACCATGACACAAACACTGCATTCTGGTAACCATGGTAATCCCTGTAATGATCGTATTTAGTATATAAATTCCTTTTTTATTTTCACCGGCCTCTATTTTCCACCCATCCATGAAGGTGCTTCCAAAAGGTCAGGATGTATCCAGACATTAAAACCAGGGGTGGGAACATTCATGTGAAATTTGGGTGCCAGTCTGTCCAATCCGGCTCCACTGACCACCAGCGGGAACCTCAAAACTTGGCATCAGTTGTAATTTGCCGGCTGTCAATACACCTGAAGAAGGCCTCCATCTGATTGAGAAATCTGAACTGTGGCGGCATCCAAAGGACGAGGGGTGGAAGCCAGCAGACGGGGCCACCTAATGAGCAGATTTCGGCAGGTTCTTCCAGAATTCGCTCAATGTATATCCAGCACCAGAGCTCTGCAAAGACCGATCTTCTCAGGGACACCAACACTGGTCGTTTCCGACCTTCGAGCTCCGTCACCTGGTTGTGTCTACAATACTTTCCTGACTAGAAACAAGCAGGGAAATCGCATAACTGCCCCTTATCTGTGAAAAGCAGAAACCTTTCCCTGGACGGCCGGGTCCGGTGTAAGTACCGGCTCATTCATGTATTCCTGGCGTGTCATTATAACACGAGTGTTTTTTTGTGACACGGCATCCATGATTGTGCGTCCTGCAGCTGACGGGCCCCATTTCCCAGAATAGGAGCAGTCTTGCCAGGCCGGGGAGGAGGTTTGCAGTGAACAATGTCACATTCAGTTACTAATCAGAAAATGGCTGCAAGCAACTGGCAGAGGAAGGAGAGCTGGCTGGCAACACAGCTGCGTATCGAGGATTGTGTGCGTCTAGACAGAATATGCCCCATCCCTGAAAACCCTCCAAACACTACACTTCTGAGGGGTTACATGAGAAGAGAAACACTGCAGAGAACAGAGACAGATACCCCAGTAGGTGAATGATACATTGACACAACGGGG
>NW_017308040.1:197171-200174 GCF_000935625.1 Nanorana parkeri
CTACAGGTCACCTGAATTCATTGTCATCCAAGCCAGAAATCTCCAGTCCTGTCTATAGAGGATGCAGAGTTATCCTAGTCGCAGATCGGCAGTCACTAAGGACACCTTCTTCCTTCCTGAACCTTTTTAATTCCCTAGAAGTCCTGCCACCCAATCCCATACGGCAACCACAGCCCTGATGAAGTCACAAAAAGGTGTTGGCTGGAGCATCTCTTAAAGGATAGACACTTTTTTTTTCCTGACTGACAACTGGTGTGGCACTCCCCCGGGAGGACTTCCCCAGGAGGCCTCAGGGAACACACTGGGGGTACGTGAGCTGCCATAGCATTGCGCTTCATGATGATGACCAAAACAGCCCAAGATCCAAACACCTTACACGGTCACCCATTGGTAGTGTCACACAACTGTTCAGGATTAATGGAAGCCATGAACATTAGAGGTTTGCCAAGGCAGAACGTAACACAACCATTTGGAAAGCAGCATAAGCGCTCGAGTAATATGGCGTGGCTCACACCGACCTCTGAAGGTTTCGGAGCTCATTGTACATATGATCCAGCTGCACCTTCACAGATCAATAGCCCCCGGTCCCACCCGCAGTCATAAAACAGGACCGGCCTGAATATAAACAATGCATGACATCCAAGAAGAAGGTGCGTTCTACACCAAGGCCAGAGGGTAGAAATTCAGCAATGCAGCTCAATGATCTTAATATGAAGTACTATTGTATGCATCATCGGGTCCAAAGTGGTCAGTAAGATTTGGGCAGCTTTACTGAACCTTTTAAACCAACCTACAGCCTTTTAAATCCTCATGTCTTCTCATGCTTGGGCAGAACTTCTGTTTTGCAGCTGACTGCCTTGTCTCTGGAATGGATACACGGTGTCTGTGTATACGTTTGTATAGGCTTGTAACCTGAGCCAGCACTACAGGAAGAGGCCCTGAGCTGAAAAGGGAAGTTCTCCCCAAGCATGAGAAGACATGAGGATTTAAAAAAGGAAGAGCAGCAAAGAGAAGGGAAACAACCATGGATTACAGTAAGCCGCACATTACACTTTTGGTTTATGTTAAAGTGACATTAAACCCTCAGATTTTTTAAGTACAGGTCTTATGGGAAGTGTTGGAGGTCACGTTAAACCACAAGCACCTTCAGAAAGTCTTAAAGTTTCAAGTTGTGTAGAAGTTCACTATTGGCCGTAGCCGCTCGTATACAGTATAGGGACGGCCAGCACTCCCATTAAGATTTGCGGTAACATCCTCAAACTGAATGGGGCTTCAAAGTTGCCCAAGCATGCTGAAAACTGAACAATCTCTTTAAGCTTCAAGATGTCCGACAGCAGTCCAACTGAGGGGTGGGCAACGCCGCAAACTACTAAACAACCGAAGGAACCGGAGACCACCCGCAGCTCAAAGAGCCACCTGAAGGAGCTTATGGCCAAAAGTGGCATCAGATGAGGCAGAAATAGCCCCCTGGTAGGACGTATGAAGAGAAGACCAGGTAGCAGCCTTACAAATCTGGGAATCCCGCTGCCTGAAGGCCTAAGAGGCAAATCATAGATCTAGTAGAATAACAGAAGGGGAACCTGAAAACCGGATACCATAAACCTGGAATGGTACTCGGTCACCTGGAATGGTGGAAGCCGCAGCTAGAGGCGCCCTTCCAGGATGCCAAAAAGAGAATTGGTCTTTCACAGAGCAGCAGTGCAGTGTTATACAAGCTAAAGCATGAAAATCATGAAGAAAATCTGCTCCTAGGGGAAATTCATTTATAAAACCACAATGACTTCATGATGGGACAATGAAGTGGGAATGTATACCGAGAAGATGCTGCTTGGATTTTGGGAGCAGTGGCCGCCATTCTCCTGTCCCACTCCAGCCTGGCAGGTAAAAAAGGCCTGCAATAGAATTCAGCCCGAGAATTTTGTAGCTTGGACCGGACACATCACTCCCGTCCCCACTAAGTCCCTCCGGCCCCCGTTACGCCCCTCCGGCCCCCTCCATCATTTACAGCATTTGGTTTTTCCGGTTTCAACATTTTTTTGAGCCTCAACTCAGAACACCTTCCAAGACCAAAGTGTTTGTTGATCCTGCAGATCTACCTTCTAACGTGGTCATGATGCACTACAGTCCAGTTAGCTGGTTCTGGACCTGAAGAGAACTGCTGGCAGTACACGTCAACCACATAACCAGGAAGAGGCACCGGCGCGAATTGCTGTAGACAAGCCCCATCACCTCCTCAGATCTACAAGTCCTGCCATGTCACAACTAACTGGCATGCTCATGTCATTGCCAGAAAATACAATGATGGCACACTTATTGGGCAGAGGGTAAGGCCACAAATCATTTAGTGAAGCTAAATCAGAGGGGTGCACCAATGAGGGCTTTTTTGGCTAACGGAAAGCTCTTTGGTTTCACATAGCCGACCTATTTTTAATGAACAGAACAGATGCTTATAAATGTTCCTTCTATTTTAAGATGCAGCCCAAGTGACACATGAACTTTTTGGTGGGAGTGGTCTTCACCGACGTGGAATAAAAATCCAGTCCGATTACCATGACAACCAGAGCCGAGCTCTTCCCATACGGATGCCAGATCTAATCGGGGTGACGGGCCAGAAAAATCTTCCCGTTAAGCGCGATGTACAATATGGCTGCAAGTCAGTGGCACAGCCGCCCCGCTTCCCGACTCGCATATCAAAACCCGAGCTGGAGGGGAATCAGGAGACTGCGAGTCACAGAGAGAATGGCTTCACAGACCACTTCAAGGGAGCCTCCGCTGTTCCCTGGTAAGGAGGTGCAAAGAAATATTTGTAATGTAAACATATGAATGGATCCCAAAATCAACCACAGTACTGTCACAGCACGCCATGTGACCAGCGACATTTCCCCCTCGCAGATTCTTCAGTTCTGGCGCCATTTATGGTTTTTAATGTTCAAAGTAAGAAAAAGTGCAGGAAATGAGAAATAAGAGACAAAAATGGGCCCAAAAACACAAACTGCAAGAAAA
>NW_017308040.1:200639-201604 GCF_000935625.1 Nanorana parkeri
GGGGGGTGATAAAGTCCTTGGATATTTTACAAAAAACTGTCCACCGGGTGAAACATGTCTAAGAGGTCTGAAACCTAGGAAGACCTCACCGTGGCACTGTTGTCCATAGCAACAACGTCCACAACGGTGCAAAGGGGGGCCAGGAATGGGCGTGTCCCGCCGATGCAAAGGGGGGTCAGGAATGGGCGTGTCCCGTCGGTGCAAAGGGGGGCCAGGAATGGGCGTGTCCCACAGGTTGATTGACAAGCTATGGCTTGGTAAGGGACACAGACCATGATCCAAGCTTTGCATCCTGGTCACTGCGCCCAGCTGTAAGCTGATCAGGAACAGAGTGAGGCAAAGGGTGACAACGCAGCAATTTGAATAGAGTGGCGGAAGTATAGACCCCTCCCCTTCAAGCCTGTACACCCCTCCCCTTCAAGCCTGACTTTGCTGCTTGTTGTAAGTGGAAACTTCCAGCATTGCATACAGTGATTGAGCACAAGCGGCCCAGAGATCCATATAACCATATAACCATGACCCTCAGAAGACCTCCATCCTCCAGGCTGCATCTACACACACTTCTGCTGACCCAAATTCTGTTCCTAAAAATCTCATCACCGAGACAATTTACTGGCATAAACATAGCCGACAGCCAAACAAGCCTCATCTAAAGCGTTCACATCAACTGCCCGGACCGAGGTCAGGAGGAGGAGTGACAACGCGAGTAAGACTTATCCCTCCAGGATTGTACAAGATCCCTGGAGGACCTGAAGACATCGGGCCTGCTAAACACAGCAAAGAAATCAGGTCTCCCGTCATGTTAGGTGGGCCAGAGCCGTTTAAATCACAGGACCGGATGGACACATACAAATCTTTCGGCAGGTAAATGTGCTACCATACATGCAAATCATTGCTGCGTTTAGCCTTTTGTCTGGAGCTTAGCTTTAAAAGCCGGGGGGGGGGGGGGGGGGCGGGAGCTCACC
>NW_017308040.1:201678-208856 GCF_000935625.1 Nanorana parkeri
GGGGCGCAGTCACCCACTACTGATTACGTAGCAAAGTGCAGCATAACTTTGATATAAACAATTGCTGCATTGTCCCAATCTGCTCTCCAATAGTCATCACCATACAGCCATCTATACTATGATAAAGATAGAAGTCCCAATATATCCAGCTCAGTTCTCGCTGTCTGATGTGGAGCTAAACATTAGTGTGTTATCATAAAAGAGACCTTCGGGGCTTCACGAATATCAAAAGGAAATGAACCCAAACTAGATAAAACCGCACATCTCGTCCTCCGAAACCCGATGGGCAGACCCGGCAGCTGTTAGGACCATATTTACAGCTGCGGGCAGTTGGCCTGCGTCTATGAGAGGCAGAAATGGACTCCTGGCACTGGAAAAGGTCAGTAACTTGGAAGCATCTTAAGCAGAGTAGCATTATGTATTCGGCCCCGTGAAATCCTGGAGTGGATCCTCAGCCTGGGGTCCGGTGTGGGGTACTGTGACGGAGCTCCATCCATATGTGCATTGCTTGTAAAAGCTCCCTTGTGGGCCCTGTAGGGGTGTCAGGAGCCAGAATGTGACATCACAGGGGTATGTTTTGCCTGATGAAGGGAACCCTTTGTGACCCCGAAACGTTTGTTGTTTTTTACCATGATGCACGTCAATAGACGTATTTCGCAAAATTGGAGTGCCGGTGTCTCTGCTTTAGATCACAGGGGTCCGGGCACATAGGGATGGTGCTCCCTCACAGCCATTGCCCCAGCCCACCTCAAGCTGGACACTCGGCACCGGGCAGCATATTTTGAATGGCTGCTTGGCAGGAGAACTGACAGTCCTGCGCTAGGGGGAGGCTGAGGAACCTCTCACCTAGAAAAGTGGAAGGCACGCTGCAACCCACTGAACACGGGGTCACCACCCACCTTTGGGTCACGACTCACCAGTTGAGAACCAAGGCTCTAGAGCAGCGGTTCTCAACCTGTGTAACCCACATTTGTCCTCTGTCATTAAGTTGCACTGCAATGAAACGCACAGCATTGCGGTACTGCGCGCTCCGGTGCGGGCGATTGAACTGTGGGCAGGAGGTGTGTTTGGGGTGCCATTCAAATGAATAGCAACGCACCCCCCCCCCACACCAGAACGCGTAGTAGCTGCGAGTAGCTGCGATTGGGTGATAGTGGGTTTCGCACAGGGCTGTTCGATTGACACACTGTATTAGTGTGAACGGGCACTCAGCCTTGGGTCCAGTGTGGGCAGATGTGCCCTGTAGAGGTTCCGGGAGCCAGAACATGATGTCACTCCGGTCTAGGTACTGCTACAGGACATGCTGTAAGCAATGGATGGATGGATGGATGGAGCTTCCGGTGAAGCTGAACAGGCTCTGCTTCATTGCCAAAAGTAGTATAATATGTGGCCCTGGTGTCAAGATGGCAGCTTCCTTCTGAGGTCTTTCAGAGATGCATTTGATAGGTGACGGGTCACCTCAAGAGTCACTAAAGATGATGCAAAAGAGGAAATAAAACCGATAACCGGGATCCGTTCCGCCCAATGGCTCACTTCAGGAGGACTCTGTTCGTGAATAGGAGAAACCGTTCAGAATACATGTAGAGCCGTGTATCGAAGCCATGAGAACATACATGAGACATGTACAATGCGACACGTCAGCCTATCTGCACAATACACAGTCTATAGATCAGAGGAAACGTCACAACAGAGAGTCCATATGAACAGGACAGAAAGTATAATAAGCATCTCCTACCAGAGCCGGCAGAGGAGGAGGACAGATGGGATCAGAGTGGTCACTGGTAGAGAATGGAGATCAGAAGCTATAGAAGGCCTCCAGGGATAGGTCGGCTCATATTCGGTCTTACCCGATTCCTCCCCTCCCCCCTTCATCTACACGCCAATGACATTCTCAAATAAAATCTGTTTCCACTACCATGTCTTATTTTATACCCAGTTATGCATCTGTTCTCTATGCAACGGAGGCAAACCATGGCTGGTGGGAGGGGCTGTACTTTACTTCCTGAAAACATCACAGCACCCTGCCTCAGTACTCCTCTCACGAGTATAAGTCAGCCCTAATGCAATCAGTGGGGCGCTCTTGGAAGGATTAATGCAACCAAAATGCCGTGATGGGTGGATGTCAGTCAGGAAGAGTGGGCGGGGCTTAGCATACATACTGACCTAGGTACCGCCCACATCGGACACAGCCTCCATGATTAAAAGCACTGAAATCCAATGAATGAAAGGGGCGGGGCCAGGGAAAGTCAGGTTAGAAAGAAATCGCTAGATGTTGTTGGACGTTCCCATGCCAAGAAATGAGGCGGGCTCTATCTGACAGAGCCGATACAACTGTGCAAGACTGAAGGGGAGGGCGGAGGTCAGATATGACTGAAGGGGAGGTCAGATATGACTGAAGGGGAGGTCAGATATGACTGAAGGAGAGGTCAGATATGAGGAAGCTAAGCGTCCTGCACATGAGCAGTAATGGCTGTGACTGCCCAGTGATTGGAATGAGTGAATTATTCTTAAAGAAACGGAACATAAGGAAATGTGCACATGGCTGAGATGTACCAAATACATTTTAAAGGGGAGGTCAGATATGACTGAAGGGGAGGTCAGATATGACTGAAGGAGAGGTCAGATATGAGGAAGCTAAGCGTCCTGCACATGAGCAGTAATGGCTGTGACTGCCCAGTGATTGGAATGAGTGAATTATTCTTAAAGAAACGGAACATAAGGAAATGTGCACATGGCTGAGATGTACCAAATACATTTTCTGTAATGTGTAGATGGACAGAGGTCGTCGTGGGGAGGTCACATTCTGCTCTCCATGTCCCTGATAACACACATACATGACAGGCCCGGGAATGGAGCGCACATACATGACAGGCCCGGGAATGGAGCGCACATACATGACAGGCCCGGGAATGGAGCGCACATACATGACAGGCCCGGGAATGGAGCGCACATACATGACAGGCCCGGGAATGGAGCACGCATTCTACATACGGTATGAGATATTTCGCAGCTCTCCTGCGCCCTATTTTTACAGTCCGCACGCACTTGTGACAAATCTCATAAGTAGGTCACAGAACTCGTACCGCTGATCTAGATCCAGAATAAAACCGCCATTAATCCTCCCAGACAGAATGTAAAATTGTTTAAAGAGGAACGGCACGGAGATCAGGTGACCCCCTCCCCGTGTCTGCCCCTTTCCCAGTATAGATCACCAACTGTCCCAGGTATGGTAAGATTTACTTACTGTTGTCTGACTCCCCACATCTGCTGGAAGTCCGTTCCATCAAATACTCCTTCAGTAAAAACACTTTGTAAGGTTAGTTTTGAACTTTCCTCCTAGATTGAGGTCATGTCCCGAGTTCTTCTTCTATCTGCCCTCCAAAAACGTATTCACCCCCTTCATGTATTTAAAAGGTTTCAGTCATGTCCATCCTTTCCCTTTTTTCCTCCAGACTGTACATATCAAGTTCCTGAAGTCTCATGTGTTTTATCCCTCGATATTTTTTGTTGCCAGTCTCTGGACTCGTTCTATCGTATCCTTTGCGAGATCTTCAAAACTGTACACAGTATTCTAAATGAGGTCTAACTAAAAGATCTATATAAGGAATCAGGACCTCCTTCCTGCTGGGGACCCCTCTAGTGATAATAAAGATCTATATAAGGAATCAGGACCTCCTTCCTGCTGGGGACCCCTCTAGTGATAATAAAGATCTATATAGAGGGATCAGGACCTCCTTCCTCCTGCTGGGGACCCCTCTAGTGATAATAAAGATCTATATAGAGGAATCAGGACCTCCTTCCTCCTGCTGGGGATCCCTCTAGTATACATGACAGGCCCGGGAATGGAGCGCACATACATGACAGGCCCGGGAATGGAGCACGCATTCTACATACGGTATGAGATATTTCGCAGCTCTCCTGCGCCCTATTTTTACAGTCCGCACGCACTTGTGACAAATCTCATAAGTAGGTCACAGAACTCGTACCGCTGATCTAGATCCAGAATAAAACCGCCATTAATCCTCCCAGACAGAATGTAAAATTGTTTAAAGAGGAACGGCACGGAGATCAGGTGACCCCCTCCCCGTGTCTGCCCCTTTCCCAGTATAGATCACCAACTGTCCCAGGTATGGTAAGATTTACTTACTGTTGTCTGACTCCCCACATCTGCTGGAAGTCCGTTCCATCAAATACTCCTTCAGTAAAAACACTTTGTAAGGTTAGTTTTGAACTTTCCTCCTAGATTGAGGTCATGTCCCGAGTTCTTCTTCTATCTGCCCTCCAAAAACGTATTCACCCCCTTCATGTATTTAAAAGGTTTCAGTCATGTCCATCCTTTCCCTTTTTTCCTCCAGACTGTACATATCAAGTTCCTGAAGTCTCATGTGTTTTATCCCTCGATATTTTTTGTTGCCAGTCTCTGGACTCGTTCTATCGTATCCTTTGCGAGATCTTCAAAACTGTACACAGTATTCTAAATGAGGTCTAACTAAAAGATCTATATAAGGAATCAGGACCTCCTTCCTGCTGGGGACCCCTCTAGTGATAATAAAGATCTATATAGAGGGATCAGGACCTCCTGCCGGGGACCCCTCTAGTGATAGATCTATATAGAGGGATCAGGACCTCCTCTACCCAGTTTTCTTCAACCTCGCCATGCCACAAGTGTTAATGGAGGAAAACCAGACACGACATCCTTTAGTTGGTTGGGAGTAACTTTTGCAGTCACTGCATTTCATCTGCTCTTTAAACTTCTCATGTAAAACATTTTTGGAAGACACCAGACAAGGTTTCGCAGCGACATGGAGTGAAGCGGGGAGATTATAGAAAGATGAGCGAGCCTTCCAGTCATCAGCTCTTCGCACAGAGGGAATGCTGATGTGAGGATTCCGGGGATTAGTTTGTGGAAACCAAAAGATTTCACATTCCTCCCCGACAGCCAGATTTCAGCCTAATTACCAAGAAAAAGGGGATTTCGGCTTTTCAAAGTGATCTGCTTAATGGTGATGGACATCTCCAGTTCAAAGAGACTTTGCTGTTTTACGACTTCTATTCACGTCTAGAGGAAAAATCTGCAGCCCAATTAGAATAGAAACTTGTCAGGATAGAATTGGGATCTTATAAAAGTGCTAAATAAATCCTTAGATGTCTAACCATTAAAGAGGCCCCGTCACAGACTCTTTATAAGGGGTGTACCTGTAGAGAAGTGAACACTCACCTCAGACACTTCTGGGGAGCATTGATCTGCTGTGTCCCCCTTCCTGCGTGCTCAGTGGTTCCTCCTGCTGACCCTCGTAGCCTGGACCCTGCATAGGCAGCCCCCACATACTACAGTGTACCAGTCCTTCGTTGTTACATTGATGCTCTCGTGTTTGGATATAATTCAGAGCTTTGTATCAGACAAGTTAAACATTCCCATATCATTTTATGGGTCAAATGTACCCCGTCAACAAATTCTAAATAAGCAGAGAAATGTCTGAGGCCCCATTCACACTGCGTGATTCTCAAATCGCGCGATTAGCATTTTGCGCGATATCGCGCAAATGCTTGCATTGAGCAAGCGAGAATCGCGGCAACATCCGCTCCAAAAAGGGTCCTGCTGTAGCGACACACGACCCGCGACAGCAGGACCCTTTGCCCCATTGAGAAGCATTGAAGAGCGATATCGCGCGGTAAATAGCCGCGATATCGCGGGAATTACCGCGCGATAAAAATCGCTCAATGTGAATGGGGCCTGATCTGGATGGCAAAAGTTACCAACAACAAAGGCTCTTGAAGCTGAAGTTTAATCATCTTCTATTTTGCCTCCCCTGGTTCCTCCCCTCAGACTATTGTCATTAAATAAATGCGGATTTCACTACATACCTTGTTTTAGACACGGTGTCGTCATCACTGGGCCTCTGTCCTCTATTCAATGCAGGCAGATCATGGCTGGTGGGGAGGGGCCAGCAGGGTGCTGTACATAGCTTCCGGAAACATCACAGCACCCTGCCTCATTACTCCTCTCAAGAGCCCTGATGCAAACCATGGGTTCACTTCTGGGAGGGGTTATGCAAATATCAAAATGCTTTGATGGGTGGGTGTCAGTCTGGAGGAGTGGGTGTTCCTAGGCAGGCTGTATTTGCATGCAGACCCCCCCTGGGTAACACCCACATGTGATGCTGAGCCTTCATTATTGAAAGAACTTAAATCCAATGAATGAAAGGGGCGGGGCTAGGGACAGTCAGGGTGGGGAGGAAAGTGCTAGATGCTGGACATCCTCCAGCCAGGAAATGGGGCAGGCTCTGACTTGCTGCAGCTTCTAATGCACATTGTGAGGAGCTCCCAGTGTGCAGTGACATCAGAGGAAGAGGAGAGGAGCCGCTACAACTGTGCAAGGCTGGAGGGGAGGCCGGAGGTCAGATAGAAGACTGAAGGGAAGGTCGGAGGTCAGCTTTAATAATAGACGCCATTACCACAGGCCTAAGTTGCTCTTCTGAATGAAGCCTACTGGGTAGTGAATGAATATTTCCCACTGAAAGCTTTGTACAGACAGACAGACAGACAGACAATGCAAAACAAGTGTCCCAGCAGCTGCTCTGCCAAGCTGCGCTCATATTAGATACACATACACAACCTTGTGTTACATTGCAGCACATTAGTACATAGAAGTAAAATTAAAGCAGAAAGCAAAACAGTTTATTGAAAGTTAGTGAGACAAGAAGTGAAAGGCCAGCAGTCCAGTATGAGAGTCAGTCATAGGTAGGAGGAAGGACACTACATTCTAGTCATTCCATGAACGGGGTGCAGCCAGATTACAGACAGACAATGTTATTTCCTATGAAGGGGAGCCGCGGGCCACACCGGGTTCTTCTCTCCGGAACACAGACATTATTGGCGGCCTAACATGTCACTAAGTGTTCTATGATGTGGCGAGATCTAATGAACAATGTGAGATAAAAGCAGGTCTGGGTGTCCATGGCGAGCTTACACGGAGACAGAGGGATTCAGCAAGCGCTGCAGTGCAGAGTGAGGAAGAGGAAGAGGCTTCAGCAGAGAGGACCTAGTGCAGGCAGCCGTGCCTTCTATCCATTGGAGGGGGGAAGAGGAAGCAGGCTGGTGTCCCAGTGACAGGAGCAATATTCTAAGATTCTAGAGGAGAAACAAGGACCGGGGGGGGGGGGGGGGGGAAAGAGAGA
>NW_017308040.1:209113-210167 GCF_000935625.1 Nanorana parkeri
TGCTGCCAATCAGCAGAGGGGGACCTGAAGTTCTCCATCAGGTCCTCGTCTAGTGATTGACAGCAGCAGAGGGCGGGTGCAATAGCTTGTTTGCTATTGGCTATTGCAAAGTGAAATAGCCAATAGGAATCTAGATATGCATTCCTATGGTGTTTTTTTATTATTATGACGTGGGTCTCAGGCTGCGGGGTCGCTGTGTGATTTCTGCTGTGCTAGATGAGTCCTCCTCAGCCCTCTCCTAGCGCAGCAGTGTCAGTTCTCCTGCCACGCTGCCAGATGTCGCTGCAGCAGCCCCGTCATCCCTAAATTTTACCGTTGGGGTCACCACAACTTGGCAAATGTTACCAAGGGGTCCCGGCCCTAGAAAGGTTGAGAACCACTGCATTAGAACTACATACCGCATGCGGGCATTAAATAAAAACCCAACAATAAACAGGCCACAAATGTCACCAAACCCGTACCTTGCTTGCCCCCTTCCCTAGCAGTCATGTGATGTATCCCACGTATCTCCGCACCTCCCTGTCTGATGGTGGGGTGGTGTGTGATGAAGCACTGAGCCCAAGCATTCTATAAGAGAACACATACCCAGCATATCTTTAGAAGTACAAGCTACTCCTTGTTGGCCATTGGGTGGCGCAGACTTTAGCTGTGCAATCTGCTCATCAGTTGCTTGATTATACTCCATTAGATGTGCTTCTGGAACTGATCGCACAGCTAAAGTGTGAAACACCCAGTGGCCAGCAGGAAGGAACATTCACAACTGAAAGGGATACTGGTGGAGTGTTTTCGTATAATGCTGAAGCTCAGGGCAGAGAATGGACTTCCTACCAACTAAGTGTTCTATGATGTGGCGAGATCTAATGAACAATGTGAGATAAAAGCAGGTCTGGGTGTCCATGGCGAGCTTACACGGAGACAGAGGGATTCAGCAAGCGCTGCAGTGCAGAGGGAGGAATAGGAAGAGGCTTCAGCAGAGAGGACCTAGTGCAGGCAGCCGTGCCTTCTATCCATTGGAGGGGGGAAGAGGAAGCAGGCTGGTGTCCCAGTGACAGGA
>NW_017308040.1:210320-217976 GCF_000935625.1 Nanorana parkeri
AGCCATCATACTACACCTGAGTGGGAGCGTCAGTGGAAGGGGGACAAAAAGGTGTAAAGCCATTAGAACAGCGGTTCTTAACCTGTGGGTCACATGAGGATTTGCCAGGGGTCACCCGGGAGTCTCCCGCTATTAGATAAAACACTTTCTCCCGGAATGGTTTACAATAGCCAACAGCAAACTAGCTATTGCACCCGCCCTCTGATGCTGCCAATCAGCAGAGGGGGACCTGAAGTTCTCCATCAGGTCCTCGTCTAGTGATTGACAGCAGCAGAGGGCGGGTGCAATAGCTTGTTTGCTATTGGCTATTGCAAAGTGAAATAGCCAATAGGAATCTAGATATGCATTCCTATGGTGTTTTTTTATTATTATGACGTGGTTCTCAGGCTGCGGGGTCGCTGTGTGATTTCTGCTGTGCTAGATGAGTCCTCCTCAGCCCTCTCCTAGCGCAGCAGTGTCAGTTCTCCTGCCACGCTGCCAGATGTCGCTGCAGCAGCCCCGTCATCCCTAAATTTTACCGTTGGGGTCACCACAACTTGGCAAATGTTACCAAGGGGTCCCGGCCCTAGAAAGGTTGAGAACCACTGCATTAGAACTACATACCGCATGCGGGCATTAAATAAAAACCCAACAATAAACAGGCCACAAATGTCACCAAACCCGTACCTTGCTTGCCCCCTTCCCTAGCAGTCATGTGATGTATCCCACGTATCTCCGCACCTCCCTGTCTGATGGTGGGGTGGTGTGTGATGAAGCACTGAGCCCAAGCATTCTATAAGAGAACACATACCCAGCATATCTTTAGAAGTACAAGCTACTCCTTGTTGGCCATTGGGTGGCGCAGACTTTAGCTGTGCAATCTGCTCATCAGTTGCTTGATTATACTCCATTAGATGTGCTTCTGGAACTGATCGCACAGCTAAAGTGTGAAACACCCAGTGGCCAGCAGGAAGGAACATTCACAACTGAAAGGGATACTGGTGGAGTGTTTTCGTATAATGCTGAAGCTCAGGGCAGAGAATGGACTTCCTACCAGGGAAGCAATAGCAGTGAGTGAGAGGGGGAATGCTGCAGATGGGATCAGCTGGAATAGGGAAGTAGCAGGAAATGACAGGATCAGCCAGCTATTAACCACCAAGGAATATAGTAAATGGAGAGATGTATACACAGTAAAAGCAATGGATTTTAAAGCCAATGACACACAAAACAAAAAAAATCTAATGTTTGGGGGCAGGGAGGTCAACATTGGCGGCGCCATCCGCGGTCACTTCGAGCACCCACGCCGACAGGGATACCCGGTATGGAGTGCAGCAGGATTCTGGAATACATACAGCTGCCCACCCATGACACCTCCCGTTTGGATCCTGTTCCCCATCCTAGACACTAGCGGGTATTTGAGGGGTCTCTAATGGAGGATTGCAGAAGGGGAGTGAAGCAGAAATATTACGGGACCGTAATATCCAGGGATACCAGTATCCCTAAGAATGAGAGGAATGCGTGGACCGATATGGGTTGGACTTGGACGTATGTCTTTATTCAACCCCAAATACTATGTAACATTTAACCGGGGTCCATGCATGCCTGCCAAGTGCTTCATGTACAAACTGGTTTCACAGCATCCAAATGGTGCAAGATAAGCCCGGGGCATTTATAAAAGCCAGGAAAGGAACAATGTAGGGAGACCCGAAGCACAGCCATTGCTGCATAGTGGACACTATGAGGTGCGTCCTCTTCTTCCAGGATCCGCTGCTGGAATCCTACAGATTTTTAGGCAAGCTTTGACCTTGTGAGAACGACGCCCAATGAAGGGGACCCTGTGTGGCCCCCCCGTCAATAAACAGACGTGTTCTTCACTTCAATATGGTGCGCTGGTGACATATATAACAAGTTTCAGCATTGGCGGCGCCATCTGCGGTCACTTCGAGCACCCACGCCGACAGGGATACCCGGTATGGATCCTGTTCCCCATACTAGACACTAGCAGGTATTTGAGGGGTCTCTAATGGAGGATTGCAGAAGGGGAGTGAAGCCGAAATCTGCAGTTTTTGGTTAACTTTCCTAGGTCACGCTCCAGGCACTGACAAAGCCATGTTCAATCTACAAGATGAAAAATCCGCTCCATCCAAAGAGAAGAAAATCACTAGAAAGAAAAAAAAAAGTGTTCTGCGTCCTCCCCTCAGCACCATGCAGCTCATTAGTCAGAAGGTAGGAAGGCCGTCATTGATGACCTCTCCTTCTGCAAAACAGCTGCCCGTCAAGCTAATCCCGTACGTCTGATAATTGAAGCCACTGATCTACAAGTACACAGGTTCGGTGTCTACATTTCAGCATCCTCGCTCCAGGTCAGATTTACGAAGTACAGACGTGTGGACGCAGCCAGGTATGAGCATTTCCCAGAGGAAGGTCAGCAATGGCAACCCTTCATTGCATTGTACAGTACAGCCCAATGCACCGCACTACAACACACGCATTCCATGCACTGCCCACATACTCCCATGCATGTGTGGAGCAGACAAAGCTCTGACAATACAGAGAGATGGGTTACAGAGGGGAAAAAAAGGAAGCTACAGATGAAGCCGCCTGGATGAGCATTGAAATGGAAAATGGCAAAGCCACTTGTGAGCGACATGTATGAGCAGCTCCAGCACGGCCCAGGTCAGAGGCTGCTCCATGTAATCTCCCAACCTCCGGAAGTATCAGATTAGATGGAACACTTTCTGGCTGAGAATCTCACCGCCTCTGCACGACTAGAAACTCTTCCTGTCTACTCGCCTGTATTCCTCATCACAGATTGCCGTCCTGCGCAGTGAAATCGGCATGAACAGACATTGTGATATAGACATTTGTTGGATCTCCAATGTAGGACGTCCCAATAACACTCCAGTGATTTCACAGAAGCCACAGAGTTCCTCATACCCGGGATCCCTACATTACAAGCTGAAGTGCAACTACGGTAATAAGTCCGACAAGAACTCAATAGAAATATCTGAGCAGAAAGGTTTACTTTGTGTACAACCATTGAAGGAGCCGGACATACAAATGAGGCGGCCTCCACCGGACTTGCTGCAGCTTCTAATGCACATTGCGAGAAGAAGTTCAGCATGCAGTGATGGAGTGAAAGGGAAGGCCGGAGGTCAGATGCGCACGGAGTGAAAGGGAAGGCCGGAGGGCAGATGCGCACGGAGTGAAAGGGAAGGCCGGAGGGCAGATGCGCACGGAGTGAAAGGGAAGGCCGGAGGGCAGATGCGCACGGAGTGAAAGGGAAGGCCGGAGGGCAGATGCGCACGGAGTGAAAGGGAAGGCCGGAGGGCAGATGCGCACGGAGTGAAAGGGAAGGCCGGAGGGCAGATGCGCACGGAGTGAAAGGGAAGGCCGGAGGGCAGATGCGCACGGAGTGAAAGGGAAGGCCGGAGGGCAGATGCGCACGGAGTGAAAGGGAAGGCCGGAGGGCAGATGCGCACGGAGTGAAAGGGAAGGCCGGAGGGCAGATGCGCACGGAGTGAAAGGGAAGGCCGGAGGGCAGATGCGCACGGAGTGAAAGGGAAGGCCGGAGGGCAGATGCGCACGGAGTGAAAGGGAAGGCCGGAGGGCAGATGCGCACGGAGTGAAAGGGAAGGCCGGAGGGCAGATGCGCACGGAGTGAAAGGGAAGGCCGGAGGGCAGATGCGCACGGAGTGAAAGGGAAGGCCGGAGGGCAGATGCGCACGGAGTGAAAGGGAAGGCCGGAGGGCAGATGCGCACGGAGTGAAAGGGAAGGCCGGAGGGCAGATGCGCACGGAGTGAAAGGGAAGGCCGGAGGGCAGATGCGCACGGAGTGAAAGGGAAGGCCGGAGGGCAGATGCGCACGGAGTGAAAGGGAAGGCCGGAGGGCAGATGCGCACGGAGTGAAAGGGAAGGCCGGAGGGCAGATGCGCACGGAGTGAAAGGGAAGGCCGGAGGGCAGATGCGCACGGAGTGAAAGGGAAGGCCGGAGGGCAGATGCGCACGGAGTGAAAGGGAAGGCCGGAGGGCAGATGCGCACGGAGTGAAAGGGAAGGCCGGAGGGCAGATGCGCACGGAGTGAAAGGGAAGGCCGGAGGGCAGATGCGCACGGAGTGAAAGGGAAGGCCGGAGGGCAGATGCGCACGGAGTGAAAGGGAAGGCCGGAGGGCAGATGCGCACGGAGTGAAAGGGAAGGCCGGAGGGCAGATGCGCACGGAGTGAAAGGGAAGGCCGGAGGGCAGATGCGCACGGAGTGAAAGGGAAGGCCGGAGGGCAGATGCGCACGGAGTGAAAGGGAAGGCCGGAGGGCAGATGCGCACGGAGTGAAAGGGAAGGCCGGAGGGCAGATGCGCACGGAGTGAAAGGGAAGGCCGGAGGGCAGATGCGCACGGAGTGAAAGGGAAGGCCGGAGGGCAGATGCGCACGGAGTGAAAGGGAAGGCCGGAGGGCAGATGCGCACGGAGTGAAAGGGAAGGCCGGAGGGCAGATGCGCACGGAGTGAAAGGGAAGGCCGGAGGGCAGATGCGCACGGAGTGAAAGGGAAGGCCGGAGGGCAGATGCGCACGGAGTGAAAGGGAAGGCCGGAGGGCAGATGCGCACGGAGTGAAAGGGAAGGCCGGAGGGCAGATGCGCACGGAGTGAAAGGGAAGGCCGGAGGGCAGATGCGCACACAGTGAAAGGGAAGGCCAGATGCACACACAGTGAAGGGAAGGCCAGAGGTCAGATGCACACAGTGAAGGGAAGGTCAGATGCACACAGTGAAGGGAAGGCCAGAGGTCAGATTTAAATACGCAAGCCAAGAGCCCTGCCATCAATCTAGTCCCTGACCACAAAGTATCTGGAGCATGAGGAAGGAAAGCAAAGTATGAAGAGGAGAATGATTTTATTAAATCGCGATGGATGATACACAGACAGTTACTTTAAAATGCAGCAATCATTGCTCCATGTGGTGAGGAGCACATACATACATTTATACCATCACTACAGCAATGATCAATGCGGGGGCACACATGAGCAGGGAGCGATGACAGGAAGCCGGGAGACTGAGCCTCCGATTTAAATTATTAATCAGCACTCCGAGAACAGAAATCTGCTGCCAGGATTTCTAAGACGCGGGATATACCACAATAATACCGTCAGGTTTCTGCCAAGTGTGCCATGCAATGATGCATCCATTCTTCAAGCCGGATCATTGCAGCATCAAGTCACTAATGACATCAATGTGCCACTAGGTAAAGCTTTGTATACTGGTGACCGGTTCACTTATAATAACTATATCTCCAACCTTGTCTCAAAGTATCACCCCAACCGTCCCCTCCACTCTTCAAAAGACCTCCTGCTTTCCAGCTCCCTCATCAATTCCTCCCATACTCCCCTCCAGGACTTAACTAGAGCCTCTCCCATCCTATGGAACTCTCCATCCTAACCTGTCCGTCCATCTCCCACTCTGACTGCCTTTAGGCGATCCCTAAAGATTCATCTCTTCAGGGAAGCCGATCCCACCACAACCTAACCGCTCAACCATCACCCTCAAACAACTCATCCCCCACACAGCTCCCTCCTCATGCATCACTGGCCCCTCCCTTTTAGATCGTAAGCCCTCAGGGGCAGGGCCCTCCTTACCATCGTCTTGAATTGTATTGTAATTGTAATGTCTTCCTTATATTGTAAAGCGCTGCGCACACTGTTGGCGCTCTATAAATCCTGTATAATAATAAATACCTAGTGACAAGCCTGGGGGGCTGTAGTTTGTTCCTAATCTTGGGGTGCGATGAGCATCTCATTTTGGACAATTACAGAGGGATACGTCATTAGGCAGTGCAAACATTAAACATGCTGCAACCCATAGCAACTAGAGAACGCTCAATTACGATGGAGAGTTGTAGGTGAGCATACTCTGTACATGGACTTTATCGAACCCCTTAGGTCACACGCGGGCAGATTAAAGCACTGCTATGCCATGTTCTGTATCGGTGGCCATTACTGACTCCAGAACCGCAGAAATATCACAGGCACAAATGTACATTACAGTCACTGGACTTTCCCCCCAGCGACGTCATGGCTGCCATCATGAGGTGAACGTCTAATTGTCTAATTCCCTGTGTAAAGTACTTTCCCTTTCAGCTCCATATGGCGATTATCACCAGGAAATCTAGCAGTATGTTTCCCCCAAAGACTCGGGTGGCCCCTTTCAGAGAGCGGTCTGATCAGGGACCGTCAGGTTTTTTTTTTTTTAGACAAGAGCCAATGAGATGTCCAATGTTAGTCTATGGGCAGCCGGATCTAAATGGGTGGGTGCGTCGGTTTACATCAGATTATCCCCAAGTCCATCCAGGTCAGGAAAACAAAATGTAACAAGTAATCTGATGTAAACAGACGCATGTCTACGCTGTACGCTGCGTAGACCTAACAAGGGGCACGGTAAGTTCAGTTTTCTCCTCCATCGCAAGATGGAAGGAAACACCAGACGGACAAGGATGTCACAACAATATCTATTACACAGACTGGGTCTGGTCATTTCAGGTTTCACCTCCATCGCAAAATGGGTAGAAAAACTGGACGGACCCGGAGGTCACTGCGGTGATATCAGATCTGTACCGCTCTGATCAGGAGGGGACCCATGCACGGCTCTCCACCTGATCGTACAGTGTGAAAAAGGGGCCTTACATTAAAGCTTACCCAAAATCTGTACAGCCCAGCACTTCCCAAACTTCCAGTTCAGGGAGCCGTCACTGTAGAAATCAGGTCTGTGTTTCAGATCTACACGCCAGCCCCACAATGCCTGTATGTGCCCCTATAAATAGAGCCTCAGCTGGCATCTTCTTCCAAAACCTCAGTGTTGGTTGGAAGTATGCAAGTCAGGGTGGCTATGATGGGGCTTCACGGGGATCCCACATGGCAGCGTAGCCACTCTGTAAAGGCAGAAAAGAATTGGAGATAGATTTTGTTGCAACATGGTGTCCCGAAAAATCAGGATGTAAAATGAAAGGGGACAACAACCATAAAGTACATGAGGTATGGTGCTACATACACAATTTATTCTCAAGGGTTTAATATGATGACTGGGATAAAATAATCTTCATGGTGACCACAAAAGCACATGCAAAGGTACTCTAAAAACTGCATAGGACCACATGACTATGGAGATACAATGACACTTCCCATGTATCCATAATGATAAAGCAGAGGCACACATACTGACAGATGAAGAGCGAGTGTGCATGTCGGGTGTAGAGGGGTTCTGAATGATCAGACAACAGGGCAGAGAGGCAGCTATTGGACCTTTGTGTCCCCATTCACAGCTCTAAAAACAGAACCTATTGCTGGATTTAAGCAGGGCAACAAAAGGAGGAATGTGGCAGCAAGTTAACGGGCCTTGCTAAGAGTCTCCTAAAGCACCGGTAGTTGGACAGACATCGTCAGAAGTCAGCTGCCATTGGTGGGCCCTACTGGCGGGAAAGTGAAGAACCTGAAGGACACTGCCCCAATTACATCACATGTCTCCTGTGCTCAGATGTTTAGGATTGCTGTACTACGTACCTGAAACGCCAATCTCTCCTGTGCCCTGCTCACCATTCGCTACCACTGAACAAAAAGAGAAAAGAACAAAAAATTACTTCAATCCTGAAAGTGTAACAACTGAAATTCATAAAGGAAATGTGACAATACTGGGAG
>NW_017308040.1:218448-218750 GCF_000935625.1 Nanorana parkeri
CGATGGAGGAGAGGGGGGGGGGGGGGGGGGGGGGGGCAGAAGTGCAGGTCACCTTTTCCAAGGCTACATTCCAGGACCTTATTACTTTCTAACCACACAGGTAAACCAGACTGGGGCTGTACAGGTGTGTTCATAGGAGGAGAGAATAAAACATGGCCATGAACATTATAAAGCTGAATAGTAATGTACATATGCTATACCTTCCCTTGTCCAGCCAGGACTGCAGTGGGGTGTATTTAAGTAAAAGTGGGTGTGACTTGAAAAGCTGATGGGATGGCCTAACACACCCAAGCTTGTCACTC
>NW_017308040.1:218867-223987 GCF_000935625.1 Nanorana parkeri
GCTGTGACAAACTGAATGATGGGAGATGTAGTTTGCTATGGGGGATATAGCAGCGAGCACAGCCCTTTGAAATAATCAGCTAGCTCTGTATGACTTGTGATCAAAGCCGGTATTCTGTAGCAGAGGTACACTTATTCTTAGAGGAAAGAAGCATTTTTATGCCTACGGGACATTCATTGGGTTTCCTGCCAGATGTAAAAAGGGCACCATGAGAAAAAACAGACCAGTCACATGATCAAACTAATAAAAATGATGGGACAATCGGGCTGCATTATAACATCAATCAAGTGTCACAGCGGGCTCACACCACCATCGGAAATATCACCGAGTCTGGTCTGGTGCCATCGCACTGTAAAAGCAGCTGAATTCAAACAGGACCGGCGTGCACATGAATGAAATGTCTGCTATAAACCACCACCGGGCAGAACACAGCCTTACACTCTGCATGGCCTCCATCAGCAAGCTTATTCTTTGGATCTGCCTCATCATCATCATACAATGGAACATAGTCCGTCTTGTCACAGCTCTCCCCGATGAGATCATCATAGGGCTCCGCCTCCAGAGAGCTGATGAAGTCCCGCTTAATTTCAGGTTCAATCTCTGGTGCAGCGTCCTTTAAGGCATCGCCAAGTTCCAGGTCGGCCATTGTCTACTTCTAGGTCTGCGGAGATAAAAAAAAAAAAAACAAGATGGGGTCTCAGAAACGGGGTGCACATCTGCATAGCCAATGCTTATAAAGTAACGATCAATTAACTCCAACACCGCCTTACGCCAACTCAGAGATCGCAATAAAAACCAGAAAGGACTCAAGTCCCTATGCAAAACAATTTCACTGGAGTTTCACAAACTCCAACTGAATGGCATTTAGTTTGTTGTACATCATGAATTGCCCCGTCACATTTTATGTTTCCTCTGGTGATCTCCTGCAGCTACTTCCCGCCTACAGGAAACGCCAGAAACGCCAGCATGGCAACTTCCCGCCTACAGGAAACGCCAGCAACGGCTGCATGGCAACGTCCCGCCTACAGGAAACGCCAGCAACGGCTGCATGGCAACGTCCCGCCTACAGGAAACGCCAGCAACGGCTGCATGGCAACGTCCCGCCTACAGGAAACGCCAGCAACAGCTGCATGGCAACGTCCCACCTACAGGAAACGCCAGCAACGGCTGCATGGCAACGTCCCGCCTACAGGAAACGCCAGCAACGGCTGCATGGCAACGTC
This sequence comes from Nanorana parkeri, assembly GCF_000935625.1. Classification (NCBI taxonomy): domain Eukaryota; kingdom Metazoa; phylum Chordata; class Amphibia; order Anura; family Dicroglossidae; genus Nanorana; species Nanorana parkeri. The sequence goes on from NW_017308040.1 coordinate 220,091, forward strand.
CCGCCTACAGGAAACGCCAGCAACGGCTGCATGGCAACGTCCCGCCTACAGGAAACGCCAGCAACGGCTGCATGGCAACGTCCCGCCTACAGGAAACGCCAGCAACAGCTGCATGGCAACGTCCCACCTACAGGAAACGCCAGCAACGGCTGCATTGCATTGAAGCACACATTTGGTCCTTACCAGCCATGTGGCAGGTGACAACACAGGAACACAGTTGGTACAAAGGACAGCGTAGCCATCCTATAACAGGAAGTGTATGAAGTAGCTTCACGGCTGTATCACCAGGTACACTTTTAATAAAAGCTACAGAAAAGGTCATTTCCGACGACCTCTTGTATAGTGTTCGTTGGAATGTACAACAACATTTTTCATATACTAACGAACATCTACCTTCATATATGGAATCTAAGATTGCTTGGGTCATCAAAGAAACCAGCTGTGTTTAGAAGTGCCGGAGGCCATGGTATTCATCCCCGCAGAAGGTATAGCAAGCGAGAGGAGGAATCCAATCTCCTGGAAAGGCGTTCACGTATGGCACCCTGTGGTGTTGATAGGGTTATATGCACATTGGGAAACACCCTCATAACCAAAGGACAAGGTGTTGACCTAGACCAGGGGCAGGCAACCTTGGCTCTCCAGCTGTGCTGAAACTACTAATCCCATAAGGCATTGCAAGCCACAGGCAGAACCATGATGGGATTTGTAGTTTCAGCACAGCTGGAGAGCCAAGGTTGCCTACCCCTGACCTAGACCATAGAATGACCTGCAGTACGACGGTGCCCCCTGCTGGAGGACTTCAGTGCATGATGACAAATCTTTAAAAAAAGGAGAACTATGAGGCGAGTGAAAATCACTCCTCATAGTTGGAGCCGACGTATGACAGTTCGGCTCTATAGATGGGCAAGTGAGGGAACACATACCGTTGCTCGCTCACTTCTCGATCTCCCTGCAGAGAGCCGTGACTGTCACTCACGGCTCCCTGCAGAGATTCCCCCCCTCCCCTGTCCCCCCCTCCCCTGTCAGTCAGGGGAGGGGGCGGGAACAGCTAGCTCTGCCACTAGATAGGCAGAGCCAGCTGTCAATCACGCAGCTGGGTGGATCTCCACAGTTATGTCAGGAACTGTCCCGACTGTGCCGGTCTCAGTATATTTCGAGCTGTAGCCCCCTATATACTGAGCCTAGGGTGACGGGAGGACGCTAGTTTTTGTCCTCCCGTGACCCTCAGGAGAACTATGGGGAAAAACACTTACGTCATAGTTCTCCTTTAAGGAAGATGCTGATTGGCTGAAAGACCTAAAAGGGGCATTGGGACTTCTGGGTAAAGGGGTGTCTGTGTATGAATGGGTCATGTGTATTATAAAAGCCAGTGCTCAGCCATATTGTGTTCCCTCTGATCCCAGCCAAGACCTAGAACCTGAGGACGGACTTTCTACGTAAAGTATTCTCTTTTTTGTGTCGTCTTAGTGATAATTCTACATTTGTATCCATTATCTTCTACTATGTAATTTTATATTTCTGTATAAAGATGACCATCACTTCTTTTAGCCTTTGTATGGTTATCATTGGAAGCAGAGAATAGCAGGTTTGTTTATTTCAGGAAGGGACAAAAGTTACACAGTGGTATGACAGGTTATAAGATTGTAGTTACTGGACAGACGGACACACCACAATGTAATACAATCTACACTTTGTGCATTGAATGAATGGCTAGGTCCAGGAAGTGTATGTACAACGAGCCAGTGACACCTGGCCTCCATGATGAATAGGAGGTGTGACTGACCATCAAGAGTCTGACAAACCACAAGTCTGTCACCTCAGCCCCAATTTTTGGTTGTATTTTATCCGTGTCCCACGCAAACCAGATTTTGGTCACAGTTTGGCCTGTTTGAATGTCTGCAAACAAAATTTTGCAGCCCTTAAAATCTCTGAAATTGGGAGGAAAGGGAGATAGCGGCGTCATTGCTGGTTATGCGTCATTTGTTTTACTAGAGACAACTTGTGCAACAAACATGTCAGACTGCCGTAGATGCCCGACACCTCCCCACGTCAGGGACTGTCTGCCAATTACTGACCCGTCCAGCCATTTGTAAAGTCTAAACCAGAGGCTGCAAAACTGAATTCGAATAACCGGCGTGATTTAACTGGGGGGCTAAAGGCAACACAGCAAATCCTTGTGCCCTCAGTCTGTACCCCTCCAATATAATGAGAGAATACTTTCACCAATAATAAAATAACAAAAAAAACCTATATATTCCCATCTCACACCGCGCATACCGGTCAATGTGAAAAAGGGGGCAACAGCAAAGAGTTCAATTTGATATAAAATTGAGGAACGAAAGTCTCCCCGCCCCCCCAAATCTCCTCGGCACAGATTAAGCCATGCTGCCATAAAAATAGACATAATTCCAAATGATGCCGCAGCGGCTGAAAAAGCCCCATTTAGAACATGTAGAAGGCGCAGAGATCTAAGTCTTAATATAGAGGCCGTCCATCCTCACACTAATCCAAAAGAGATTGTGACAAGCTCATCAAAAAAACTGAACGGCTCAGATTTAATAGAAAATAAATAGGCCTGTGGTGGCCGATACCGAGGAAAGACACAAGCCAGCCAACAGTCACCGTTCAATACATCAAACATGAGCATTAAAAGGGAAACGCAACAAAACAAAGCCAGAGCAAGAAAAGTCTCCAAACCAGGGAGACGCGGGGGAACCATGACCAAACCAGGGAGACGCGGGGGAACCATGACCAAACCAGGGAGACGCGGGGGAACCATGACCAAACCAGGGAGACGCGGGGGAACCATGACCAAACCAGGGAGACGCGGGGGAACCATGACCAAACCAGGGAGACGCGGGGGAACCATGACCAAACCAGGGAGACGCGGGGGAACCATGACCAAACCAGGGAGACGCGGGGGAACCATGACCAAACCAGGGAGACGCGGGGGAACCATGACCAAACCAGGAATGACCAAACCAGAGACACCGGGACCAGTAGAGGACATCCCAGCATCCAAGCCTATAAAGTCTCGAACGTGAGAAAATTGTCCATTCTTCAGAATACGGGAGGATTCTAGTAGATCGGTTCCCAGCTCCTCCCACCTGCTATGGCCATTTAAAATGGGTGCCACGCCGCTTGCCTTGCTTTATACTTTGGTTACATGACAATTAAAAAGGAACCCGCCAGGATGAAAGTATAGCAGCTTCCGCAGTCAACTCCTTTCTAAAGGTCGAGGGCTCTCCTACTACTCACTGGCTGCCCAATTCTTCCAGGTTACTTAACCCCTTCCCGACCAATGGCAGGATTATTCCATCACAGTCTTTCAGTTCCTTAACCACCGGTGACGGAATAATCCAGTAATGCAGCAGAGTGAGCGCTGGTCCGTGCATGGATCAGCGTTTGAGTTACTGCTGTTGCTGGGTCCCTCTGGGTACGAGGCAGACCCTCAGCAGCAATTTAGGTTGTCCCACTATGATCACAGCGATGGGTAATTGCTGTGACAGCTACTGAGCCGACTTTTAGCTCAATGTGTTGTGGAGCTGGAAGCCGGCTTAGTGCATTACAAAGCGATACAAAGTATCTCTGATGATAATACTGTATTCTCCTCAGAGATATGAAGCAACAAAGCCCTTGTAAATTAAAGTTAACCCTTTAGTGCCCCGCTAGTAAAAAAAAAAAAACACAACAGGTTTTTAACCTCTTGCCGTCCGCCCGTAGTAAAAAAAACGGACGGACGGCACTGCAGCATCTGCGGGTTGCCGTCTCCAGACGGCAATTTTTTTCTGCTCGCGCGCGCCCCCTAGCGGGCACGCACGGGCAGAAAAGACCCGCTAAATGCACACACCCGTTACCGGGTGTTTCACATATAGGCGATCGGCGGGTCCATAGCCC
>NW_017308040.1:224222-226132 GCF_000935625.1 Nanorana parkeri
GGTAATTTTTCCTTAATATATTAAAAAAAATAAAACCCCCAGTGGTGAATAAATACCACCAAAAGAAAGCTCTATCTGTCCCCAAAAAAGGGTATAAAATTCATTTCAGTACAGCGCTGCATGACGGAATAAATGTCAGTTAAAGTACCGCAGCGCTGAATACTGAAAAATGGCCTGGATGGGAAGGGGGTTTAACACCGCGGATGTCAACTGGTTAAAGTTTATACAATTTAAATAAGAAAGGAATACATTAAAAGTTTAAAAAAAATAGTGTTGAGCAGGCTATTAAAAAGATAGGCAAGACATGCATTTTAAGGGCTACTTAACCCCTTAGTGACACAGCCTTTTGGTATCTGAAAATACACCACTGTAAACATATTGTTATATATGACAATTGAAACACACAACCTGTAGGTCTGGTCAGAAATTGAGGGGTCCTGTGTCATATCAAAAAGCCCTCCTATAGTTATTTTGGACTACAAACTCAATACAAAATGAGTTAACTAAAAATGCGAGATTGTAGTCCATTCCGGGCGTGAGCTTGGAGCGGTGACTACTCTACAACAGACACAGGGACCATGGGGGAACAGACGTAGCCCCCCTCCAGAAGGAAGGACGGTGTCAGAGATGATTGGAGAATCTACACACGAGTGATACAAATAAGATACAATGGAGGGAATTTATCAAAATCTGGAGCAGTTGCCCAGGGCAACTAATCAGCTTCTCTTCTGTTTGTTTTAGGTAAGATTTGAAAAATGAAAGCTGATTGGTTGCCATGCACAGCTGCTCCAGATTTAGATAAATTCCCCTCATTGTTAATAGTTAACGCACTTGAATGCATTTGTGGGTTTGAACGCCTGAGTTTAGTGTCACATATACACATACATGTTTTATAATTGGTAGACGGGGAAAGCAAATTCCATGATGGGGGCGACAGGAAAGCAGTCTGACATTTTACCTCCCGCGCCCAGACTCCCCAAAATAACTCCTCCATAATCTCCTTAGAGGGGATTAGGCGGCAGGAAGGGACGGTTTAGGACGAGCAGCCAGAAAACATGCGGATCAGCAGCAAGGATGAGATAAAGCAACTTGTACTCCAGACAAAGTATACATCATGGAGATCGGCATCATTTTGCAAACAAGAGATAACGCTCAGATTAGAAATATACAGCAGAATCTTATGGTGTCCGACTCCTGACACTGAGCAAAACTACTTGTTTCCTCCACTGAGAATATTCCACACGGACTACAAAACGACATCAGGTGACATATAAAGGTCTCACAGCAAGCTGGGTCACCCAATGCTCACCATACAGTTGACAATTTTAACAACTTTCCATCCCCCGAGAATCACAAACACGTCATAAGCAAAGCGCCAGAACAAGTGCCACCGACCAGCAGATTTGGTCAAAACTGGACAATAAATTGACAGCTTCAATATGGTTTATTGATCAGGGATGAGGATGAGGAAGAGTTACATAGTATTTGAGGTTGAATAAAGACACATGTCCATTGTGTGTGTGTGTGTGTGTGTGTGTGTGTGTGAAGAGGATGATGAAGAGGATGAGGAAGAGGAAGAGGATGTACAAAAGCAAAAATCAGATTTCCCCATTGGGTTGGATTGGGTAATTTTGATCTTTGTGGTTGATCAAAACGAACAATTTAAGTTTACGATTTAAAAAAAAAAAATGAATAAAAAAGTTCTATTGTTCGATTAAACTGCCAAATGTAATGTGGTGGCTCTTGTACCATTTTATTTTTATATTTTTTCCAAAAAAGGTGAATGGCGACACTGAACCCGAGGCAGCTTCCACAGGGGTCATAAATAAAAACAAGACAAGAGGATGTGAAAAGATCTGCGGCATTTCAAGTGTGGTTTCACCGCAGTGATCCAGTGTTAGAGAACCCCA
>NW_017308040.1:226624-230119 GCF_000935625.1 Nanorana parkeri
CATGAATCAGTTTTAGAAAAACCCAAAACAAGTCCGGGGGGGGGGGGAGGAGACAGGACAGAGGGGACAGTTGTCAGCCCGCCCCCTGGAAAATTATCCAGCAGCTCTTATTCTGGCGACAACTGTCAAGAGGGGATTTCCTCCGTCACACCTCGGGGACAGCAACTGTACACAAATCTGTCCACTGGGGACACACACAGCAATAAGAGGCAAATGGAGGTTCCACATGAGATCTGTCAGTGCGGCTGTTATAACACACATTAGAGACATACTAGAGAACCACCAGTAGGGGGAAGCAGAGCCCCAGAGACGGCCATACTGGTTGTCAAGACTCCTGGAAGAAAAGGAAATGAACAAGGGAGGGAATATGAACCCTCAACTGCCTCTGTACAACCAGCTTCCTCCCGGCCTTACAAACAATCCTCAGCGAGTCTTCACACTGATCACCAGCCGGGGGGGGGGCATTGGGGATCTCCTGTACAGGAAATTGCTGCCTCCATGCTGCAGGTGAGAACATACCGATATGGCAGCAGGGCTAAGGGCATACAGACCTCCACACATGATCCCGACAGGTTTAGTAAATGGCAGCACAGTACTAGAACACGGATACAGGTTACACGCTGATCTGTGATGTCACAGGGTACTGGGATAAGTGCACTTTAATTCTGCCGGCCCTCCCATACCAGGTTACTTGTGCCGGCCCTCCCATACCAGGTTACTTGTGCCCGCCCTCCCATACCAGGTTACTTGTGCCGGCCCTGCCATACCAGGTTACTTGTGCCCGCCCTGCCATACCAGGTTACTTGTGCCCGCCCTCCCATACCAGGTTACTTGTGCCCGCCCTCCCATACCAGGTTACTTGTGCCCGCCCTCCCATACCAGGTTACTTGTGCCCGCCCTCCCATACCAGGTTACTTGTGCCCGCCCTCCCATACCAGGTTACTTGTGCCCGCCCTCCCATACCAGGCTACTTCAAATGTTACATTAAAATTACATTTTATTTACTCTTTGGAAACTTAAAGCTGCAGTTTAATCTTCATATTTCGCCATCCCTGGTTCCTCCCTTTTCCCTCACCATGCTAATTAAATTTTTAAATGAAACCTTTGTTGATTATATCTTATTTCATACCCAATTAGGTCTCTATGCAATGCAGGCAGATCATGGCTGGTGGGACAGGGTGTTGTATATAACTTCCTGAATACATCACAGCACCCGGCCTCAGTACTCTTCTCAAGAGCACTCTGCCCTAATGCAAGCAATGGGCTGGCTCTAGGGAGGAGCTATGCAAATATCAAAATTACTTGTTGGGTGGATGTCAGTAAGGAGGAGAGCTTTACTAGACCTGCTACATTTGCATGCAGACTGCACTAAGCAACACCAACATATGATTCTGAGACTTCAGATTTAATTTCTTTCAATCCATGATGGATTAAAAGAGCGGACCAAGAATAGTCAGGCTGGAGAGGAAAGGCTTAGATGATGCAGGACGTCCTCCACTTAGGAAATGAGGCGGGCTCTATTTGACAGGCTGCAGCTTCTAATGCACATTGCGAGTAAGCAATTTCACTCCTGAAGGGAAGGGCCCAGAGGTCAGAGGCCAGACTGAAGGGAAGGGCCCGGAGGTCAGATGCAAGACTAAAAGGAGGACAGAGGTCAGCAGTCGGATACAAGACTAAAGGGATGGCCGGAGGTCGGACATAACAGGCAATTCAGATGAAGACGTCCTGTAAAGACTTTATTATGAATGGTTGATGGAGATTTGTTCATCAGCTCAGCATTGTGATGGAAGTAGAACTGGAGGAAGACGGAGCTCAGCTGGGATTAGAGTTTTGAAGAGAACTGTGTCATTGGATAGAATCATTTCTAGGATTACGGGAGGAGCCGGACACCGCTGATCCTCCTCTCAGGAATTGATGGATCAGAGGTTTCGGAAACTCTCCGGTGAATAGAAAAGGATTTTAGAATTGTATAGCTGGATGAGGGATTTCTCCGGGACATCAGCTCGGGAGCCAGGACTTGTTCTAGAGGCTCCCAGGACCTCCACACGCCCCAAAAAGAAGAAAGAATTGACATTCATTCCCCCGGCAATGAAGAAGAAAAGAAGATCTGCTCGATTTGAGGAACAGACATCCTCCTCCTCCACATACAAGTGGCATGTACTGAGAACAGAAGCCGACACGGCCCTCTGCCATGGAGATGTATGCGGAGTAACTGTACACCCGAGAACCACTTACTACACAGGATACACAAACCCGACTGGCCAGATCCGCGGAGAACGAGAGGCGTGACAGAAGTAGTTTACATGTAGGAAAGCACTACAGGAAGTGGAACAATTACAACCAACATCCTTCATGATCTGGATGTTTATAAAGCCCTCCAGTCACATGATATTTGAACCGTCACTGATTAAAGGATCTCCCACACTGACATAACTAGTGTCTGCAGTGCAAACCTTCCCCGGACCTCTGATGGGTGGTCTAAGAGAAGCAGACTACTGTAATTTTATACCGCACTCACTCCTCATCCCCCTAACCACTCCTAAAATAATCTACACCCACACCGGCCAACCCACCTCAGTACCCCGCATCAGGGCCACATCCTGCACAATGTTTTCGTCACAGAAATACTCTTCAGCATCCACGGCTCCTGCACATTGAGCCCTGCAGGAACCAGCTCCTGCGCTGGCCCCATACAAGTCTATGAGGGCTGCATGGGTCCTGAAGAGAAAACATTGCACAGGGTACCATAGAGGTAAATGTAAAGCTGGAGGGGTGCCGGAATCCACAATAAACCAATACAAGAGTCCTGTGTATTCCCGAATCTCGGGGAGCTTTGTATATTTCCCCGGGATCTGTGCAGTCATCCAGTGGCAGACTTCCTGTAGTAAAGACCGGGTGGCCTGTCTGGCTTCTTCGGGTTAATTGAACAGGAGGTACAATAGTAATAAGCACCACCCTGAAGAGGTGGCAGTACCCTTGGCTGGGTAACCAGGTCAGCTAGAGATGTGAGAAGTAGTCAGTCTGACACTCGGGACCCGACTGCAACCTCACTAGAAAAACAAACTTCCATTCTACACACTAAACAGCCACTTCCTGTGTAATAAGAAACAAATCTCTTCCAAAACGGAAAGCCCAACTTCCTAAAAAGGTTTGTCAAGCAGATGATGGCGTCTGGCCAGAGATTGAGTCAGCTGTTCGCAAGGCGGCGGACAGGTCAGAGAGACGCAGATCAGCACAACGGTAATGATCCCCCAATGATCAGCCATCACCCCATCTTCACATCAGCTGTGTTCAGATGTACCGCCAGCTAACAGATCCGGGGTCAGCCGCAGGCAGCAGAGAAACCAAGATACGAGGCAGTCCAACAGAACAGACCCTACGGCATTGATACCCCCTCACCCCAGTCTCAGTTCTGCAATCATTTTCTAAGAACACTGCTAGAAAACAAATGAAGAAATGTGCTGCACATATGGGGGGGGGGGGGTTTTCAAAAAA
>NW_017308040.1:230713-234886 GCF_000935625.1 Nanorana parkeri
AAACAAATAAAAAAATGGCCGCCCATTATGGGGGGGGGGGGATTTCTAAAACAAGGATTACGTGGGCAATGTGTGAAAATTGTTCTTCTGAAAAGGACATTTCTAGAAGTATCAATCCCCTGACACACGCACACCCCCCCACCTCCCCAGGAGAGGTAAGCACTCCTCTACAGGTACATCATTTGAATAGGAAATATATTCAAGCATCGATATCAGTGTACACACTACAACAACCCAAACCAGACTGTGTACACAATTCTATGTATAGCAGAGGTAGCCATGCTGCACATATAAGCAGAAGTTTTTAACTATATCACCACCATTGCTTGACGTGTATTTTAACCCAAAAGACTTTAAACATTGCAGCTTACAATCCTTAGATGTGGCGGCTGCATTCGTTTCTTTTTCACCTAGTGATCCTGCCAGAAAACACTGTCCTTGGGTGACATTTACCCCTTGCATTGTATATAACCTATCCCTCTCCTCCATAACAGAAGGGAGGTGTTCTGTAGTTCTAAGAGCTGCAAACAATGTAATCCAGCCCCTCCCCCTGTCGTGGCAGAGAGCAGTGACAGGATCGAGAGGTGAGCGAACGCCGGTATGTGTTCCCTCACCTCCCGATCTACTGAGCCGACCTGTGACAGTCTCATTGTCACAGGTCGGCTAGAACTATGAGGTGAGTGAAGAGCCCCTCCCCCCCCTCATAGTTCTCCTTTAAAGCTAAACTCGGAACACAGATGTTCTCTTTTCCTACTTTTTTGTTGTGTTTAACACACAGTTGTCCAAACATCGAGAAGTCCCAACATATAGGATTCAGACTCGGTGCTCAGACACCTTCATTCCTATTTAGTAGGACCAGTGGCTGTTATGCCCCTTATTGTGCTGGCCCGCAGACATGCAATACCCCCTATGTAGTTCCTAGAACAGCGAGCACTGATGTCATTACATTGCCGCTCCTCGTAGCAGGAGAACCCGGACGTTACACTTGGGAAGTAGCTTTACCTTATCAACAGACGTCGTCAACTTTGTTCACCTTTTGTTGTTAGCGGTGTCCTAGAAAAGATTAAACATGAATACCATCAGTACACAAGAATAATACAATTATCTTTGATGAAAGTTTATTTAGAATTATTCTCACACATTTACACAACATTCACCCTGGATTCACAGTTTCCAATCTAGTCTAAATAGAAAAAAAAGTGTGAATCTTGTGCGAAAGTTTTTATAAAACTTCCCCCTAATACATACAAAGGACAGATACAGTCCATATACAATACTGGGACAGACACAGGTCCATATACAACACTGGGAGGACAGACACAGGTCCATATACAACACTGGGAGGACAGACACAGGTCCATATACAACACTGGGAGGACAGACACAGGTCCATATACAACACTGGGAGGACAGACACAGGTCCATATACAACACTGGGAGGACAGACACAGGTCCATATACAACACTGGGAGGACAGACACAGGTCCATATACAACACTGGGAGGACAGACACAGGTCCATATACAACACTGGGAGGACAGACACAGGTCCATATACAACACTGGGAGGACAGACACAGGTCCATATACAACACTGGGAGGACAGACACAGGTCCATATACAACACTGGGAGGACAGACACAGGTCCATATACAACACTGGGAGGACAGACACAGGTCCATATACAACACTGGGAGGACAGACACAGGTCCATATACAACACTGGGAGGACAGACACAGGTCCATATACAACACTGGGAGGACAGACACAGGTCCATATACAACACTGGGAGGACAGACACAGGTCCATATACAACACTGGGAGGACAGACACAGGTCCATATACAACACTGGGAGGACAGACACAGGTCCATATACAACACTGGGAGGACAGACACAGGTCCATATACAACACTGGGAGGACAGACACAGGTCCATATACAACACTGGGAGGACAGACACAGGTCCATATACAACACTGGGAGGACAGACACAGGTCCATATACAACACTGGGAGGACAGACACAGGTCCATATACAACACTGGGAGGACAGACACAGGTCCATATACAACACTGGGAGGACAGACACAGGTCCATATACAACACTGGGAGGACAGACACAGGTCCATATACAACACTGGGAGGACAGACACAGGTCCATATACAACACTGGGAGGACAGACACAGGTCCATATACAACACTGGGAGGACAGACACAGGTCCATATACAACACTGGGAGGACAGACACAGGTCCATATACAACACTGGGAGGACAGACACAGGTCCATATACAACACTGGGAGGACAGACACAGGTCCATATACAACACTGGGAGGACAGACACAGGTCCATATACAACACTGGGAGGACAGACACAGGTCCATATACAACACTGGGAGGACAGACACAGGTCCATATACAACACTGGGAGGACAGACACAGGTCCATATACAACACTGGGAGGACAGACACAGGTCCATATACAACACTGGGAGGACAGACACAGGTCCATATACAACACTGGGAGGACAGACACAGGTCCATATACAACACTGGGAGGACAGACACAGGTCCATATACAACACTGGGAGGACAGACACAGGTCCATATACAACACTGGGAGGACAGACACAGGTCCATATACAACACTGGGAGGACAGACACAGGTCCATATACAACACTGGGAGGACAGACACAGGTCCATATACAACACTGGGAGGACAGACACAGGTCCATATACAACACTGGGAGGACAGACACAGGTCCATATACAACACTGGGAGGACAGACACAGGTCCATATACAACACTGGGAGGACAGACACAGGTCCATATACAACACTGGGAGGACAGACACAGGTCCATATACAACACTGGGAGGACAGACACAGGTCCATATACAACACTGGGAGGACAGACACAGGTCCATATACAACACTGGGAGGACAGACACAGGTCCATATACAATACTGGGACAGACACAGTCTATATACAATACTAGGACAGACAGTCCATATACAATACTGGGACAGACTCGGGTTCAGCATCATCCAGAACGGCTACAATTCCCCAGTATAATGGCTGCCAGGGTCATTATTCAGCAGCGAGACTCTCCAATATTAACAGTCCCAGTCATCTCCCCTCCCCCATCTTCCAGGATTGTACAGGCCGGCTATGAACATGGTGAAGGGGCCTTACATCTCCCACTACAAACCAGCCTATCAGGCAAGACTCCTAACCCGGCCTGAACGTCACATTCAATGGGACTCATCTTATAACATTTTATTATTGTAGCCAATCAAACATTTGTGTAGCCACTAAAGACGTTTTCAGTGGCTCGGTGCAGAGAAAAAGGTAAGGATGGTCAAGGGTGACGGCTTCTCAAGGGTAGGATGGTAAGGATGGTCAAGGGTGACGGAGCAAAATAAGCAATCACCTTTCCCGCTGAACATTGCAGAGTTTGGAGGAAGAGGTCTAATGACCGGAGGAAAGACAGACATTGGGCCTCATTTAGACGGGGCGTACACCCTGTAAAACGGGCCGATCCCGGGAGGGACAGGTTCTGCGTGTAATTGCACACAGCAGCCCGTTGTTCCCTATGGGAGGACGCGGCTGTATGCCGTCATCCACACACCCGGGCAGGTCCAGATGTCCGCACTTGGACGCAGACACTGTGGGATGATCTCCTGGGTCCTCCCGCAGACCTCCACCCATTACAGGGATGTGGAGGTCCACAGGAAGACCCAGCATCAGCTGCAGGGAACCCAGGAGCCTCCATTTCCTTGCAGACTTTACACGGATGGTGGCAGCAGGAAAGACGAGTAGTCACTTATTTTATACCACTATGCAATGTTTACGAATGACGAATGACCGGTCACTACAATACTACTTTCCTGGCTGCCATGCGGCTTTAATACAGAGTGCTGGACCCGGAACAAGAATGCCAAAAAAGATCTGACCTTGAGGTGATTGTTCGCGGTCTGCAGCCTTGTTCTGTGCCAGTGTCTCAGATCGCATTGAAACCAAATACAAGGCAGGCTTTTAAGAAGGATATCCGTTATACCTGCCAATATAGTGTTCTCAGCACAGGTTTCCTTTAACATTGGGAGGCCTGTCCCATGGGGGGTGCATGGTTTTCATTAAGTAAACCAATTCTGTCCTTTACTGCTGGTC
>NW_017308040.1:237210-247831 GCF_000935625.1 Nanorana parkeri
TGATCCATTTTACACAGATTAATATAAAATATATATATATATATTTGTTCATCCTGCCAAAAATCCAGCGAGCACCCAACTTGCTCGTGGCCTCTGGTGCAGTGAAATAGTGTTGTCGGGCCTGCCTGCGATCTTCCCGGCTGGATTACAGAACACCGCCCCCCCGTGTGATGGAGATATGAGGGAGGGGGGAGGCATTTCTAGTAGTATTATACAGTTGTGGACAAATGAATATGGAATTCAGAAGCCAGCAGGATTTTTAGGAGCCAACTCCATTGACAATTAAGGAAAACCGGGAGAGTTAGGTGCCAGCTGTCATTTTTATGGAGCATTGGCTACCTGGCTCCCGGGATTTGTCAGGCCAGCCGTGTTAGAAGCCATCTTCCAGTACTTGCAGCAGTTTCAAGAGACAACATACGGGAACATGCACCTCAGAGATTTACTAAAAAACATTTTTGTGCAGACATACACCAAGACGGGGCTGGGCAAATCCCCGGAGACGACAGGTGGCCAATGCTCCTACCTTATGAGGGGTTCTCTAGTAGTTAATGGGGCTGCCTCCTGGATTGGACTGACTCAGATATTAATGTATCCATCCCGGCTTTAAGCTGTTGCCCATTTAGCAATTGAAGAGACCACAAGGTCACAACATACCACGTGTGTGCTCACCCGCTCTGCCCACACTCTATTCAGGCATATGCAACAAGCCAGCCGAGCAGTCGGAGACTTCTTTCACACAGACGCTTTCCACATTATTGATGAAGAAGCAATTCAAATAAAAACAAGACAAAGGCCATCTCTTTGCTCGGCATTCACGTTACAGAGCCGGGACAGACTGAGCCGTCCGGCTGCTTTTGTTTGACAAATAGTTTTAGCATTGCACAATCCGAGTGACCTCATCCTGTCCACGCCGCACAAGGCTCTCTCATCCCTCGCAGACTCAATGCACAAAGACCAGCCGAGCCCAGAGAGAGCAGCAAGTGTGACCACAGCAATGAGTTTCAATAGGAGCTCCAAATCACAGAACGGGGAGGGGACCCACCAAATCACAGATCAGGGGATACAGAAGCCATATGGAGGGGGGGATGGGAGCCCACCAAATCACAGATCGGGTAACAGAATAAGTCATATGGGAGAGGGGGACCCACCGTTTAGGAGTCATCACGCTATGCCAGGGGTGGACAAACATGGAATCCAGAAGCCAGGCTCGTGGGTCTTGTCTGCTTTATGCTGTTCTGGAGATTTGAGACACACACACTCTAGTATCAAGTGACCTCTTCTCTCTCTCCCCCCCCCAAATCTTCACCTCTTTTCCTGTTCTGGTGGCCGCTCCATTATGAATCTTCCCTGCGCATTCAGCCCAAGGGACAACAGTCATCAAAACAAATGAGTCGTTCTTAAGAGAACTAAAGCCAAACTTTTTTTGCTTAAGGCCGTGTTCACACCTAGGCGTACGGAATATGCGCGTTTGTCGCGAGTTTTTACCGAGGGCTATCCGGCTGTATCCTAATGGATACGCGCGGCAAATACGTCCCAAAAAAGCTCCTGTACTTTGGGCATAAGGCGTTTTGCAGTGCGTTCCTACGCGCTGTAAAATGCCCAGGTGGGAACCATGCCCATAGACAATCATTGGTTTTCACTGTTGAGCGTTTTACAGCGTGTAGGAACGCGCTTTAAAACACCCAGGTGTGAACCAGGCCTTAGTGCTCTTTTGGGTCACAGGAGGACATTTACTAAGGTCCTCCTGTAACCCAGTGAGCATAGAGCATGCTACTGCCACTAAATGGCGACCGCGCAGAGCCACAATGCAGCCAGGAAAGACCACAACAATATTACGCAGATTCCACCTACACCCCGTCTGATTGACAGCTGGCTCTGCCTCTCTAGAGGAAGACTCAGCAGTGCCCGCCCCCTTCCCTCTGTCCCTCCAATGAGCACTGGAGAAACAGAGAGGGGTGTGAAGTGGTGACAGCCCCTGCAGGGAGAAGACAGTGAGCCGCGCAATCAGTGGTTCATGATTGCTCAGCTCTCGATCTATAGAGCCGGCATGTGACATCTGCACTGTCCCTCACCACCTCTAAATATTGGGAGGAATGCATTGTGCGCGAATACTTCTCCTGTAATATGCACACAGACAGCATTAAGGACCTGACAGGGCTTCTAACCCTTTCTCACTTCATCCCAAAAAACTCTGACTTTAGATACACTTTTAAAAGGAACTCGTCTAGAACAAGATGCCAAACATCAGAGATAAACGATTCTAGATTACTCAGCAAAGATCTGTGGACACAACAAAGCCTGGAAACACCCAATAAGAGTTCAATTATCTTACTCAAAAGACAAGATAAACAGGAAACAAAAAGGCAAAGCCGAGTCATTAGCAGCGGAGATCGCACTGAATAATGAAGCCCGGGTTTGTTTCCATCGGCAACGTCATAGTCTGCTCCGGGTTACTGCAGATTCTCACACATGGATATTGCCGGGACCATCATCACCATCCTCAGCCTGCGACAGGAAGCTTCAGATAACCCGAGTGGCGCGTCCCCGGCGCGCAGACACAACAGTCAGCATGTCCACTTCACTCCAAAGTACAGGTCACATATTGGGGTCAGGAAGCAATGATGAAAGGAGATGGTGGGGCAATCACTGGATTTGTCATGTAATAGATGATAATAATGGTCATTATTACAATTCTTGTGTATTCGGGTTAATCACAGGATCAGCACAACAACTATCATTCCACATCAATAAAACATTCACCTCCATACATTACATAGTGAGGCGAAGATCTATTCTTAGACATAGAATCACTCATCATCTAACCCGAGTGCACACCTCAACGCGGCTTCTAGAAAGCCCAGAACAGGATTCAACTCGCAATATTGTAATTCTTATATTATACATCAGGAGATGTGGAGCAAAGACGGAGAATACGTGCCAGTCACCGATGGAGAATCTGATTATCAGACTGTATCCACATAGACCTTCCATGACACTACGGACCACCATACAGCCAGACTATCCACATAGACCTTCCATGACACTACGGACCACCATACAGCCAGACTATCCACATAGACCTTCCATGACACTACGGACCACCATACAGCCAGACTGTATCCACATAGACCTTCCATGACACTACGGACCACCATACAGCCAGACTGTATCCACATAGACCTTCCATGACACTACGGACCACCATACAGCCAGACTGTATCCACATAGACTTTCCATGACACTACGGACCACCATACAGCCAGACTGTATCCACATAGACCTTCCATGACACTACGGACCACCATACAGCCAGACTGTATCCACATAGACCTTCCATGACACTACGGACCACCATACAGCCAGACTGTATCCACATAGACCTTCCATGACACTACGGACCACCATACAGCCAGACTATCCACAGACTTTCCATGACACTACGGACCACCATACAGCCAGACTGGCTCCACATAGACCTTCCATGACACTACGGACCACCATACAGCCAGACTGTATCCACATAGACCAACCATAACACTACGGACCACCCAAGTACAGCAGACCTGATCATCATACAGCCAGACTGTATCCACATAGACCTTCCATGACACTGACCACCCCAGTACACCGGATCTGATTTTTAGTAATATGGTGAATTCTGTGCAAGCACAGAGGTTAGAAGCAGCATAGATTGCCTATCTGGGCTACAAAGTCATCTCCGGGCCTCAGACCTGAGGATAGTAGGAGCATGGAAGTCCTATATGGGCTACAAAGTAACATTTGGGCCTCAGACCTGCCAGATTTTGCACACCGAGTGAACTTTTCCTATACAGACATGACATGTAGAGCAGGTTCCCAGCTCCCTGCACTGCAGCCCCTGCTTGTCCAACAGCTCAGATATGCCAGGAATTCCAGCAAGCTACAGGCCAGAATAATACGGGTGGGTTTATAGAACCTACACAAGACATGAGCAAAGGACAGATTGAAAAGTGTAGACGTATGTATTGAAGTAACAGGACGCCTGTGCAAGTACACGCTATGTACAGAGGAGACGCCTCCAAGGTGAGAGATACAATACAGTGAAAGGTATGCAGACACCGCGACCTCTCGGCCAAACACGTGGCAGGGAGAGGAAATCCTAAAACTGTCAAGGTGAATGTTACACTCCGAGTACAATTATACACAGATCAGTCACCGGCACAACCAGCGGCCTTTCAGAGGACTCTGCTAGAACTTGTCCGTATTTACTCCATGCAGGGGATATAAAAACACTTTTCAGGAATGAAGAAAATCGGTCACACTCCATTACACTCAGGGTGTGTGTACGGCTCAGAAATGTAACTGTACGGCTCAGAAATGTAACTGTACAGGAAGGAGATCTAAGTCTACTTTCTACAAGTCGCAGGATGCCAGGACACCTACGTAGTACAGACTGGGTGCAAGGGAGCCTAGCCGGCGGCACCACTGCTCAGACCTAGCAGATGTAAAGTAAAGCCGTCCTGCTCCACTCCCTGCAAATGTTAGCAGCCCGTTATACAGGAGACAGGCCAGGTCCAAATATTATTGCCACAGGTCACCAAATTCAAAATACTAAAGCCAGATGCAACGGCCAGGCAACCTGCATTTTCAGAATACACCAGCCTCCCATTTTCTTTAGGGTGAGTTAAAGTGACATTAAAAAAGGAGAACTATAAGGGGGGGTGCTTTTCACTCACCTCATAGTTCTAGCCGACCTGTGACAATGAGACTGTCACAGGTCGGCTCAGTAGATCGGGAGGTGAGCGAACACATACCGCCGTTCGCTCACCTCTCGATCCTGTCACGGCTCTCTGCCGTGACAGGGGAGGGGCTGGATTCCCCCCTCCCCGCTCCGATCCACCAGCGCTGACTGGCAGAACGGACGGGGGAGGGGGCGGGTACAGCTGGCTCTGCCTCTAGATAGGCGGAGCCAGCTGTCGGTCACGCAGCTGGGCGGATCCCGGCACAATTGTCGGGATCCGCTTCAGCGTCTCAGTATACCGCGAGCTGTAGCCCCCTATATACTGAGCTTAGGGTGACGGGAGGACGCTAGTTTGTGTCCTCCCGTTATCTTGAGAACTATGGGGGAAAAGCCCTGATCACATAGTTCTCCTTTAAGGGCAAAAGTCTCCCCCGCCCCACAGTGCTAATGTAGGGACTTACCTTGAATGATGCCTCTTAATCCGATCATCTTCTTTAGTGTAGTTTTCAGCTGTCCCTCCAGCGCTGGGTGCGGGTCTCCGATCCAGCGCCGATTTCTCTGTCCTCTTCTCTCATGTCCCACGTAGAGGTAAGTGACTTGTGGTACCTTTCAGAACAGGGTGGCTGTGGCAGCTCCTATGTTTCATCATTCCACTTTCTTTACGGCTGAGCCCTGGGCAAAAAGTAATGACTCACCTAAGATAAATGTCTCAATGTTTTTAAATGTAGCTCTTCCCCCTCCAAGAAATCCACTCGAATCACTAGCATAATAATAAAGGGTTACATCCATTTAACTTCCCATTGTGTAACAACCTGCCAAACGCTTACAGCAGGGCAGGTCAGACATCGAGCCCGGGACTTCCAAGTCCTCCAAATACAGCAAGTGGCAGTAAAATTGCCTACAAGGGGATGTTGCAGGAATAGTGGCCGGAGGAACAGCAGGCACAGACTTGTTGCCCGGCATTTGTTCATATAGAGTCAGCTGCCCGGCGCGCACAGGACGACTTCTCTGACTCGGCTGTTCACAATGAGGTTAGACATGTTAACCATTCTCATACCACAAAAACAGCGTGTGACTCAAACACCCAAACTGGTTTCCAGCAGTCTAGGACAGGTCCGCCACAAGGTACTGAGAATGAGTAATGCAACAAAAAATCATTAGTAGACACCCATGATTAGAGGTATGGCCTCAGCTATGATATGTGCTTCCATGCTACTACACCCACCACGCATGCTGACACAGCCGCACACCATGTGCTGGGTGCGGAAATACTAATTAGACATATCGCTTTGTATGTTGGACTACTGGTACACCATCCATTCAAAGCTTAGCCAAAAATAAAGGACAGCCACAGAACCCAAAGAATAATTGGGCACAAAAGTCAAATCCATGCCACGTGTTCTGGTGCGGGCCAAAGTCGCACTGCAGGTGGGAGGCGTTGCTGCGGTGTCATTGACTTGAAAATCACACCACCACACCCCTCCCACCCCAAAGCGTGGAGAGGCTTAATTATGTGATCCAGGCACTAACCGTGCAGGAATGCACCGGATGTGGTGTGCACAAGCCCTTCAGTCTATATTCCCTTTTCAGAGTCTTCCCTCCGCTTTCTTTTTCCAGCATGTGCACAGTCTGAAGAGGATTGGGCAGACGAGCTGGCACCAGTTTCACCATTCTGTCCAGTGCACTTTGTAATCTAACCCGGCTGTAGCAGGAGGCAGTTTGTTCTCCGAAGGGCTGGAGAGCGATACAACAACGAGTGTCTGCACCAACTGTGAAGCATGGTGGAGGTTCCTTGCAAGTCTGGGGCTGCATTTCTGCCAATGGAGTTGGAGATGGTCAGGATCAATGGTGTCCTCAGTGCCAAGAGATACAAGCAGATACTTATTCATCATGCCATACCATCAGGGAGGCGTGTGATTGGCCCCAAATGTATTCTGCACCATGACAACAACCACAAACATACAGCCAATGTCATTAAGAACAAGGAGTCCTGGAAGTGATGGTTGGGCCCCCACAGGGCCCAGATCTCACCATCATGGAGTCTGTCTGGGATTACATGGAGAGAATGATTTGGAGGTCGCCGACATCCACAGAAGATCTGTGCTTAGTTCTCCAAGATGTACCGAGAACAACCTACCTGCCGAGTAGGGCTGCAACAACTAATCGACATAATCTATTGAAAAAGTTGTCAACTTTTTCAATAATCGATTAATCGGCTTCCGATCAGTTGGCCCTGTTCACGGCTCCACACGCGCTGCGCGCCGCACCTCCTCCCCACCTCATGCTCGGCGCTGCCAGACCCGCCCGCCCGCATCCACGATCTTCACGCCGCACCTCCTCCGCGCCTCACTCACCGCCCGCATCCACGATTGGCACAGGGACGCGGGGAGATGTAGTAAGGAGGAGCAGGTGTGGGGGGATGACAGCTGCCGATAGACAGGCCCGATCTCAGAAGCAAGTTGCTGGAAGACTGCTCAGGTAAGCCTGCACTTTCCCCCCACATGGTGCTCTATAATATATTGCTGGGATAGTGGGATTTGTAGTCCTCTATAGCTGATGGTACATTGTGCTGTATATTATACAGAGCAATGTACCATCAGCTATAGAGGAATACAAATCCCAGCAATACATTGTACACTGCATGTATAATGTATTGCTGGGATTTGTTGTATTCCTAAATAGCTGGTGATATTCTGCACTGCGCTGTATAGAGGACAACAAATCCCAGCAATAATACATTATACAGCGCCATGCGGAATACCGCCAGCTATAATATACTATTGCTGGGATTTGTTGTATTCCTCTATAGCTGGTGATATTCAGCACTGCACTGTATAATGTACTATTGCTGGGATTTGTAGTCCTCTATAGCCGGTGCCATTCTGCATTGATTGCTGTATAATTTTACACTTTCCTTTTCACTATATTGCACACCACTTTTTTTTCTTTTTTTACCTCCACCGCTCCAAGCTCGCTCCTGTGATGGAGTGCAATCTCAATACAAACTAGTAGTCCCATCACTGGAGCCACTTAAATTTTTTTTTATTGTTTATCCGATTAATCGAACTGAATAATCGGCTAATCGATTTTGAAAATAATCGTTAGCTGCAGCTCTACTGCCGAGTTCCTTCAACACCTGTGTGCAAGGGGGTGGGTCACCAAATATTGATTGGATTTGGAATTCTCTTAATTTACTTTACATTTTGTTCATTGATAAAAATAAATTATGAACACTTTATTTCTGAAACATTCTCACCTTCCTTTTAAATCCTCATGTCTTCTCTTGCTTGGGGAGAACTTGCCTTTGCAGCCGACTGCCTCTTCCTGTAGTGCTGGCTCAGGTTGCAAACGTACACACAGACACCATGTATCCATTCCAGAGACAAGGCAGTCTGCTGCAAAACAGAAGTTCCCCACCAGCATGAGGAGAGAAGGATTTAAAAGGAAGAGCAGCAAAGAGAAGGGAAACAACCATGGATTACAGTAAGGCGCACATTACAGTATTGGTTTATGTTTAAAAAATCTGAGGGTTTAATGTCACTTTAAAACATTTGCACAGTACTGTACATCTACACTGATTCCATAAAGGCCAACAGAATTCAGACTTAGTGAAAGACTTATGAGAAGCAATTAGGCTTCTGGATTCCCAAATGAACAGCAGAGGTAGCGGGTGAAGGGTCAGAAGTATTCTCTGCAGATTCAGTGAACTCTACCTCAGATGACTAAGAGTTAATCTGCATATTAGAAAGCTTGGCTGAGGTGAAGTCCCGACGTTGTGGCTCCTGGAAGGGCCACTTAGACTTTTCCTGACACTCCCACTTTCACTGCCCGTCATAGGGAAATGCAGCATTATGCATGTCACAAGAAATTGCTACATTGCTCAAAACCATCGCATCATGCAAGTTGTGGAAACGTTATTAGGATGTGTTTTTAGCATATTGTATAGGTGAATATTGTCATTATGTCTCAGTGTCGGGATTGCTGGGCTCTATTGGAGTGTGGTCGGGATTATTCAGCACTGAGTGTAAACCATTGGAGCGGATATCTTCCTGTGGATGTGGAGACGCGGCCGCTGCGCACAGAGGTCTCCGCCGGCGGATGGTCCATGTGCTATGCACTGGGTTGTTGGCCCGGGGGAGATTTATTTGCGTTGCGGAGCGGTGTCCTCTTAGCGAGTGTATGGACGCAGACGAGGGCCCCGGATAGGAGCGGGGAGCCCCTCCCCTGTCACGGCAGAGAGCCGTGACAGGATCGAGAGGTGAGCGAACGGCGGTATGTGTTCGCTCACCTCCCGATCTACTGAGCCGACCTGTGACCGTCTCATTGTCACAGGTTGGCTAGAACTATGAGGTGAGTGGAAATCACACCTCATAGTTCTCCTTTAACGCGCAGGAGCGTATATTAATTTCGATAAAGTCCAAGTAGCACAACAGCCAGAACTGCTATAAAAAGACAGCAAACATACAATGTTGGACCTTTATAAGAGTTGGGAAAGGTCAGCACCTCTTCTCAGAGATGAGTAATGAAAGCGCCCACCTGTATATGGACAATGCTGCCATTACCTGCACCCAGGGTTTGCATCCAGGGGACAATAGTCCGCAGGTAATTGCAGTATGTCCAGTTAAATGCAAATGACCACAGAAAGCTGCCATTGTTTTATATAGTGCTTCCTTGTCGGCAGCCATTTGCATGAGTGTCCCCGAGCAATGCCCGAGACTCACTTCAACAGCCCGAGTCGCAAGTGTGAATGGGGGATTCATCATGCCACATAGTGCTTAAAGGGTAAATTCACTTTCTCAAACTGAAAAGAAAATGAACTTACCGTCAGCACTCCGCCACCTCCCCGCCCCCAATGCACGAACACGTTTGCAGTCCCCACCGGCAGATCGGTCCATACACCAGACTTCCTAGGCACACAGTATGGAATGATCCTAATGCTTACAAATGGAGAGTGCTCATTGGTCAGCAGAGTCACATGCCACACTGACCAATGAGAAGCACTTACTTCTAGCACCTGGTCCCCAGCTCAGGCACACTTCATTGGCCCGTATAGTCATGCGACTGTGCTGACGAATAAGCACTCGCCATGCATGAACATGATGATCATTTTATACAGCAGGGCTAGGAAGGCCACTGAACAGACTGCTACACCGGCAGGTGGGGACATCAGGCCTGTAAGCGGTGGCAGAGTTCAGTCGGCAAGTTCACTTTTTTTCATAATTTGTAAGAAAATGAACTTGCCCCCTTTAATTGGAACCTAGTAAAAATATGCTACTGCCAACCTCCCCTTCTGGATATCATAGTTCCCGGGCTGTCATTCTGGTCCAATGGCTTCAGCAACTGCCAAGTCACTGGCATCAAACAAGTCTTCGGATAGTCAAGAGATACGATCTGCAGTCTTCTGCTGGGGACAAAATCAGACAGCCGGGCAAGTGGAATGTTCTGAAGGTCAACAATGGCAGCCGCCATTTCTCAGTATGGCTTTCCTTTAAATAACTAAATAAAACACAGAGGCTGCTGAGTAATAGAACAGACGGGCCCCTGAGGGATGTCGAGGAGTCGGCTCAGCTAGGAGTACAATGATCATGCTGGCCACTGATGAGCAGACGTCTCCCCAAGGCCAAGCAGTGAGACTTCTGTATGTCCTCGAATGTCACCTCCCCACCCACGTTGTCACTCAGAAGGCAGACAAGTCATTGACATTTGTGTCACAGAAACCCATTGTATACTCCGAGTAGAATCTAGAGACGAATATTTGGGCCGCTCACAGATTAGAACCTATAGAAGCTTTTCATAGTTCATCTTAATGGTCGACACAGATCAGATACCTGGAGCCTAGTGACCTGTGATTTGTATTACATAATGCTCCTCAAGGTTCTAATCTCCCACACAAACCCTTCC
>NW_017308040.1:249791-253534 GCF_000935625.1 Nanorana parkeri
GCCATCAGCCCCTTCCACAAGCAGCCAGCCCGAGAGCCATCAGCCCCTTCCACAAGCAGCCAGCCCACCCGAGGGCCATCAGCCCCTTCCACAAGCAGCCAGCCCGAGAGCCATCAGCCCCTTCCACAAGCAGCCAGCCCGAGAGCCATCAGCCCCTTCCACAAGCAGCCAGCCCACCCGAGGGCCATCAGCCCCTTCCACAAACAGCCAGCCCGAGAGCCATCAGCCCCTTCCACAAGCAGCCAGCCCACCAGAGGGCCATCAGCCCCCCCCTACAGCCAGCCCACCCGAGAGCCATCAGCCCCTTCTACAGCCAGCGAGCCATCAGCCCCTTCTACAACCAAAGCTAATATAGGACCATATAATACAATATAAAAGAAAAGCTTCATTGTAAACTGATCTGCAACGTTTCACCACAATTAGGATGATCAGTGCCACCGGTATCAGATTCACCCACACGACATCAGCTTCAGTTTCACATGCACCTCAGTCTTTATTTATTTATTTTTATCACCAGATTATTTACCGACAACAATCCAATTGTAATACTATAGCAGAGCCGGAGAAACCCCAGAAACCAGGCAAGCCAAGCATCTCAAAATGTACAAAGATGAACCAAACTTCTACCACAGAAGCCAAACGCAGCAATTGTGTCACCTAAAATATTATTTTCACCATGTTTGGCATCATTTCTCTCTGGATACAAAATCACTTGTGAATCTGTTACGGCTTCTGACCTGGAGATCCCGCCAGTAACAGAACGTCCTTATGCGGGAAAATTTTTTAAAGAAATACTGCAAGTCGCTGGGCAGGACCGTACAGTTTGATTGCTGGAATGGTGGAGAAAAGCCACCAGGTCAGATGTAATTATCAGGTTAGGGGACAAGTCATTAAGGCCCCTTTCACACAGGCTGTCCTGCTTAAAAAACCGACAGGCGGACCCGATCGGATGGCCAATGTTGGTCTATGGACCCCCTCCCCACCCAACTTCAACCAATGTGCAGTTCTCCTTTAAGCACACCATAACGCATGAAGGAAGCGTAGCCTGTAACTGACAAACATGGTTACCTACATGAACACAACAGAAAGCAAGTAGCAGGTTAAAGTACAAAACAACATTTTGTGGAGTGGAGGAGGATTAGCTTTTACGGCTGTCTAGGTTACATCACTTCCTGTTTTGCTGGCAATGTTTTACCAGACCGGAAATTGGGGTAAAAGTGGGAACAAAGGCCACAAATGTAAAATCTAACCGGGGTTCTGCTCCCTTCACCTGCTCTGCTAACAAAGCATATTTCTGTCTTTTGCTGGTTTAAACACTCACTTCCTGTCTGGTAAAATGTTGTCAGCAGGACATGAAGTGGAGCTCAGGATAGCAGTAAAAACCTGACAGGGGTTCCAACCTTCCAAAACTAGGAGGACGGACAGCTGGGGGAATGTCACAGCGATAGGTATGGAAATACATCACACAGCAGATCACAACTCGTCCACTTCCGAGCTCATACCGGAGCCTTCTACACACTTCATTGTTGTCTATTCATAGCAAGCCGTCTTCTGACATGGTACATACCCAGGCCACGGGCTCCCCCGACACGGATCACACGGACAATACATAGACTGCAGAATCACAGCCGCTCTAAGGTCTCGTTCACACCTTGGCGTAATTGCATATGCGCGACCGTCGCACGTTTACCG
Organism: Nanorana parkeri; assembly: GCF_000935625.1. Classification (NCBI taxonomy): domain Eukaryota; kingdom Metazoa; phylum Chordata; class Amphibia; order Anura; family Dicroglossidae; genus Nanorana; species Nanorana parkeri. The sequence goes on from NW_017308040.1 coordinate 251,484, forward strand.
CGATTCGCAGTAAAAAATGTTGTATAGATGTTTCCACTTTAAGTGACTTCGAAAATAAAATGAAGATTCACTAAAATCTTGACGTATTCCGTCATATTTGGAGTGCTGATGACATCTATAAAACATTTTACCTGATACGGCGGCATCCGTAGTCATTGCGAGCACCCATTTTTCCACATGGGAAGTCCGGTAAGGTGTGCTACAGGTCCTTGGACATTTGTACTCGCGGTAAAAAAGTCACGCGACAAACGCGCTTTTCCGAAGGCTACTTGGCTGTATCCCAATGGAAACACGCAACAAAACGGCCCAAAGCAGTACCTGTACCTTTTCAGGTGTGAGCCGTTTTGTAGCGTGTTGGGGACGGGCGGAAATACGCCAATGTGGGAACCAGACCATTGAATACAATGGGATTTATATTTTTGAGCGTTTTGTAGAGCGTTCGTCGAGCGTAGAACGCGCTACAAAACGTTCAGGTGTGAACGAGGCCTTAAAGAGAATTTACTTCACAAACCAACTCCCACCTTGACTGCCTTTAGACGATCCCTAAAGACTCATCTCTTCAGGGAAGCCGATCCCACCTCAACCTGACCCCTGAACCATTCATCCCCACACAGCTCCCTCCTCATGTATCACTGGCCCCTCCTCTGTTAGATTGTAAGCCCTCAGGGGCAGGGCCCTCCTTACCATCTTGTCTTTTATTGTAAGGTCTTCCTTATATTGTAAAGCGCTGCGCACACTGTTGCCGCTCTATAAATACTAATCATTAGTATTTATATAACTTTATGACTTCTCTAAGCGAATGTTGTAGATTGAAGAACGCGGACAGCCAGGTGAGGAGCAGACAGACAATGGTCTACAATCACCAACATCCATTTTAATGCTAAAGTTGAATCTGCTTATATTTTGCCTTTCCTGATCCCCAGGAAACAACCTTACTGTTTATTACATAACTTGTTTTAGACCGAGTGATGTCACCGAGTGTTTGTGCTTCCCTATGCAATGCAGGCAGATCATGGCTGGTGGGAGGGGTTATGCAAATATCACAATGCCTTGATGGGTGGATATCAGTCTGGAGTGAGTGTTCCGAGGCAGACTACCCCAGGTAATGGCCACATGTATTGCTGAGCCTCCATCACTGAATTAACTTAAATCCAATGAGTAAAAAGGGACGGGTCAGAGAGTTAGGCTGGGGAGGTAAGTGCTAGATGATGATGGATATTCTTCAACCAGGGAACGAGGCAGGCTCTGTCTTGCTGCAGTTTGCAATACAATAAGTACAGAGCAATGACCTGGACAACTGTGCAAGTCTGAAGGCAAGGCCAGAGTTCATCCTCAATTCACAAACCACCTTTACTATTCTAAGTTGATGTTCTACGACAGAGGGGGGAACTCCATCCCTTGCAGCTGCTATAGAACTACAAATCCCATTAGACATTGCAAGACTGAAAGCCACAGGCATGGTACCCATAGTCAGATGCATGGCAGCATTTGGAGTCACCACAGCTGGGGACCAGAGTTTGCCTATCCCTGCTCTGCAAGTGAGACCGAGGAACTGTCAGGTGAAGTGCCTATAAATCAAACCAGATGAAGAACATGCCAATAAAAGGATTAATGAATTTGTCGGAAAGCCGCCATCTTTTTATGGAGTACAGAACAGAAATGAAATCCCTCTGAAGCAGACAATTTGTACTCGTAAACCTGAGCTCATAATGACGGCGGGATTGATGTAGCTGCTCTATATAAAATACCTAAAACACGGTGCCCAAGGCATGGCCTACGCGTTTCTCCCAGCATAGAGAGGTTTATGGGACCAAAACTGCGAGACATCCGCCTGAAAATTGCAGCGGCATCTTCTCACGTGACAGGCGCTTTCCTACGCGCACGGCTAAGGTGCGAACAGTCAACATTGACTTGCATGGAAACGTGTTTAGCGCATTTTCACACAGAAAATGCTCAAGTGTGAACCAGTGCACACCAAGGCGACACCTCATCATGCGGCAATCGTGCACAATTCCCGCCGCCATACCGCCCGTGCTTCAGAACACGATTGC